>NW_017160008.1:1198521-1210053 GCF_001652005.2 Ceratina calcarata
ATCCTCTACAAGAAAGGTTCTATACAATTTTCCCGTAGATTCAACAGTTTAGGAGTTATTAAGGAAAAACGAAATTTTTTGCGAAAAGTTCGCGGTTTCGAGGCTGGGATGGTCGGATTTTGTCAACATCAATAAAATGCCAAATAATCATATGTAACTTGTTAAATACTCGAATTAGAAGAAAAATACATAAAATCTTTCTTGTAGAGGACGTCAGTACCTTTTTCTAAGGTACATAAACTTTTGGGATTGACTGTATAGCCAATACATCCTTAAATCTCGTCGCCGAGAGCGAGAATTCACCGTGCGTTAATCAGCTCGGGTCGGTTTGGAAGTAGTCGAACGGGACGAGGTCAACGGGGGTGGATTTGTTGGCAACGCATTGCGTATTCACGCATGGAATATTTGCCGATACTTCTATATAGGTGAGGTTTGTGCGTGCGTATCGGCGGCGTGGTGGCCGCGAGCCACGCGTATTGACCGCGCCCAGCGTCCAAATTCAGCGTTCTAAACGCGAATCGGTCGCATACATATTCGATGTCCCCGATAATTGGAAGTTAATACGGCCGAATCCACATAATTTCCGTGGAATTCGTGTCGCATCTCCGGCTTCCGTTCCGTCGATCCTCCTACGCGGCACCGGGTCGTCGCGAAGTTTCAGTTATGAGAAGCAGGCGAATTTAATGGATGCTCGTTTTCGGACGAGAAAGCGTTTCAGCGTTTCCGAGCGGAACTTTAATTTGCCGGGTATCCGGTCTTTATACTCTTACGTTCTCGTACTCGCGTTTACCCAGACGCCCCGTTTACTCTTCGGGAAACCGTGGATACGTTCCGCGAACGTAACCGACACGCGGAAAAGAGTCGAGAGGGGAAGAGAGAACCCAAATACGGGTATCTTTTAGATCCAGCGTAAATATCGCGGGATAAAAGCATTTATGGTCGCGTGTGCCATCGCGGAATCTTCCTTCCACCCTTCGCGTTTACTCCGGTTGCCCGCTGGAAAACGTAGGGAATCGAACGAGAGTCCTGCCGGTGATATTGCGACTCGGATCTCTTACGCTCTCCTCTTACCGCTCCTCCCGAGAACATCTCCCCTTCCCTGGTATAAAGCGTGTAAGTTCGCTGAGATACGAGGAGCATCCAGTTCCCGTTCGATTCGCCTCTCTCCTCCGTTCTCCCCTTCGGACTTTTCCATGAAATCGAGAGAGGAGGTCGGGTTTGAACGGAATTTTTATAATTTCCTGCGGAAGCGTCTTCTGAATGATTTCCGCGAGCAACTGAACGTCGCGCCTCGTTCAAAAGAGAGCGAAGGACATTCGCGAACGGGCAAGTTTCCCTCCACTTAATCGGATCAGTTCTGCCGTCCCGGATCCCGGGGCGAGGAACGGCAGCTCCTCGTCGCGATCGCTTCAAAACTACCCCGCGGCGAACTCGTAATTAACTCGTCCCTTTCTACTTTTAGCCGTGACGAGTATCATCGCGGAACGACCACCTTTGTGAGTCTCCGAGCCCCGTGACCCTCGAGTGGGGAAAGGGAAGATCGAGCTCGGAGGCGGAAAGAGAACGGGTCCCGGGCGATACTTAATTGCGTTTCGCGAAAGGAACGATCGTCGCACTGAATTGCGCGGGAATTAAAGTGTCGCGTCGCGGCGATTCCGAACGTCCCTCGAAAAACGACTAGCCCTTCGTTCGCCCCGTTTTCACGGCCGAATCTCGATCGATTCCCTTTGCTCGTCGGAATCACGAGAGTCGGTCGTGAAAAAGATTTACCGAGAGGCACCGGACGAACGGTACTCAGAGGTTTGAATTATGCATCTCGTTGCGACAAATCCGAGCGTCACGGATCGTAAACGCGGATCGGCGCGTCGGGTAATTTACGATCGCGAGCCCGTCTAATTCCGATCGCACCTGTTCGATCAATGGGACGATTGATTTATCGCCACGGTGCACGGGGTCAATGGTTCGACCCGCCCGGTAATACACCGTTCCATTGTTCGCCGCTCCGATTGCCGTAACGACCAGCGAATCAATTATCCGTCTCGGGTAAACCGATTTCCTTACTTTCGTGGGAACCCGATCGGGATCCGTCTGTTGGGAAGAATCGTGCGAGTTCGAGAGGAACCGTGTCAGACGCACGAGAACCCGTTATCGACGATATCGCGGTTCGGTATTCGTTGGTTGGAAGTCGACCGCGTACTCGCGAATCGAACAATTACCGGAGCCCCGAGGACGCTCTCGAGCTCGGCTCGAAACTAATTCCAGTTTCCTGACGTCTAGGCACGGTCGTCGCGAACACGCCCGGAATTCCTGTATTTTCGATTCGGTGGCGGAGTACTCGAGATCGTTGGAGCGTGCTTAAATGTTGACGTCCACCACTGCCGGGATCGTTACCGTTCCGGTGGACCGTTCGGTGCATTCGCACGGAGTCATCGGCGGTCGCGGCGAGGAAATTGCGTCAATTATTCGAGGAAGCCGGCTCGAGCCACGAATCGCGCGTTCCTCCCTCGCCTCTGCGGGCTTTCGCTTTATCGCGGACGCTCCCGAGTACCGTTTGCAATTACAGGCTGCAGATTCGAAGACTCAGAATCGTTGGCCGAACGAAACGTTTCCTTCCCCGGATCGATCGAATTTTTTTGTAGAGGCACCCGACGGAAGGGCCAGAGGCGAGGCGTGGCCCGACGAACCGTTCAGCCACGCTCAGCCGCCGGATGCTCCACTCCGATCATGACTTTACGCGCGACGAGACGCATCGAGTCACCAAATTAATTCCCGTCGATCCAAAACTTGGATCACGACGAACGTAAATTCGACGTCCCGAATTGCCGACTTCCTTCCTTCCTCCGAGTCGTTTGCGTAAAGATTCGCGGTTTAATTATGAGACGAGGCTCGAGGAAGAGAACAAAGGACGATGGGCGGGGGGGAGTAGGACGGGCGACGAACAAGTTGGAAAAGAGTTGGCGGCGGTGAGGTTTCAGGGCTCGGCCACGGGGATCGAACAGGGACGACGAATCGAATCGAACGGGGGGTTCCTGGACTTTAATTCCACGGAGTTTCGAACTTGGTCCCGGCCAAGTATCGCTGAAGGGGCGGCTTTTCGCGAGAACTCGACGAGACTAATTCCCGGCTCTCGCGATCGACACCCTCGAACTCCGGTTGAACGTGGGAAATGAGCTCGTTCCGTTGAACGGTGTCAAACCAATTTTCCTCGCCCTTCCAAATGAAAATTGCATGGAACGAAGTAATTACGTGAAAAGACCGATCGCGCGGCGTGTCGTTGTTTCTGCGTGAAATTTTTATTCCAACAATGAGACTCGATCGGTGTAAAGGCGGAGGGTGAAACGTTCCAGGCAAGGGCAGGGTATAAACGTTTTTGATCGTTCGCTGCTCGGCTGACTGACCTTAATTAAAACGTCTCGCATCACTAGTGGCCGTCTGACACGACACGGGCCGCGACTACTTGGTTCGTTCGATAGAGCGTCGACCTCCGCTACTGACAGACTCGTCTAGTGGCGTGGCGTCGCATCGGTCAGACGGAAGAACCGCGGGCAAACGGAACGATAATAAATACTCGCGCCAACTTGTTGCTTTTATTTCGCCCGAATCAAAGACATCGGAAGAGGCCGATACTTCTCTCTTCTACGTATTTTTATTCCTGTCGCTGTGAAGCGGAGCGTTTCGTCGACTCGTAGGATTTTCGGGCGTCGGGTCTGATCCGGGCTGCTGCGACCAGGTTTCGCAACATAATTAATGGAAACGGTTATTTAGTCGCCACGGGCGTTGTACGCCGTGCAATATCCCCATAAATCGTCGATCGAGGAGTCTCTATCCCGTGGCAACGGGTGTGGATTAACTCCCCGCTGTTGCACGGGGTTCGTCTGGCCAGTGAGGAATGCTCGGAGGGCCGGGATCGTGAACTGATAAATAGGCAGCGATTACAGCTGCCGACCACGTATCGAAACGGAGACCCCGCCGTGAGAAATCGTGTCAGAGAATCCTGTATCAGTAAGGACGGACCCTGTGACACTTTGCGATCCATCCAATCGGTCAAGTTTTTTTATTTGATGGCCGTCGAATGGATTCGTTCCCGTATTTCATCGAATCGTACTTCGTTTCTTTATCGCGTTACAATAACACCGTTCCTCAAAATTTCGAAACATGTAACTTCGAACTAAAGAAATTTTTCTCTTCGGTCTAATTCCCATCGTTCTGTTCCGCAGGTCACCAATGGTTGAAGACGAACCTGGACGTGATCCCGGAATCGGGATGGTCGGTGGACCCTTTCGGTCACGGGGCGACCATCCCGTACTTCCTGAAAGAGTCCGGCGCTTCCGGCACGGTAATCCAAAGAATCCATTACGCGTGGAAGCAATGGTTCGCGAAGAAGCAGTACGGCGACTTCGTCTGGCTCCAATCGTGGGATCAGACGGGGAAATCCGGCATGTTGACCCACAATCAGCCGTTCGACATTTACAACATAAAGCACTCGTGCGGCCCTCACCCTCACGTCTGTCTGAACTTCGACTTTCGTAAGATCCGCGGCGAGTACACCGAGTACTCGGTCAGGGCTGTCGAGATCACGCCGAACAACGTGAAACAGATGGCCGAGCTGCTCTTGGAACAGTACTGGAGGACCGGCTCTCTGTTCACGCACAACGTGGTACTGATGCCTCTCGGCGACGACTTCCGTTACGATCACGCGATCGAATGGGACCAACAGTACACCAACTACAAGATACTGATGGACTATATCAACAGTAGAAAGGAAGAGTACAACGCTGAGATAGTGTTCGGCACACCGAAGGACTACTTTCGCGAGATTCGAAAACGCGTCGAGACGTTCCCGACGCTCAAAGGAGATTTCTTCGTTTACTCGGACATATTCAGCGAGGGAAGGGCAGCGTATTGGAGCGGTTACTTCACCACCAGGCCGTACATGAAGATCTTAGACCGCGAACTCGAGGCCAACCTAAGATCGGCGGAGATCCTGTATACGATCGCGTTCAACGTCGCCAAACAGACCAGCAAGGATTTCATGTTGTACGAGACGTACTTCGAAAAGCTGGTGAAAGCCAGGCGGAACTTGGGTTTGTTCCAACACCACGATGCCATCACGGGCACCTCGAAGTCGTTCGTGATGAAGGACTACGCGTTGAAATTGTTCGAATCCATCTCGGACACGACCAGCCTGCAGAGTTACGCCATACAGTCCCTCGCCGGGACTCCTAGCAAACCGAACTCCGTTTACGTTCTCGCGGAATCGGACAGGGACAGCTACGAAAAGTTACCGAAGAAGATTCCGGTCGGACTAACCAGTCAAGAGACGAAGAAGATCGTCTTGTTCAACCCTCTGGCTCAGCCGAGGCAAGAAGTGATCAGTCTGAAAGTGACCTCGTACAAGGTTCGAGTTCTGGACCCGTGGAAGAATCCGATTCCCTATCAAATAGCTCCGGTGATGAACGCCACCAGCATCACTCACGACGTTTACGTCCTGCTGTTCGTGGTCGAGCTGAAACCTCTCGCGATAGCCACTTACCATCTTCAGGAGACCGACAAAGTGCCCGTGGAGGCTATTTCCACGGTTTACTGTAGCCGATGCGGCAAGGACAACGTGTTTCCTATAAAACCGATGAAAGTGGGCGACGTTCAGCTCGAGAATCAGAGGATGAAGTTACTGTTCGACGGTCAGACCGGTTTCCTGAAGCGAGTCACCAGAAAAGCGACTGGCAAAATCATGCAGTGCGCGATACAGTTCGCCGCTTATCCGTCCGCACAATTTCACAGCGGAGCGTACTTGTTCATGCCCGATCCGAACCTGAAGGATACCGACAAAGACGTGCTCGAGGCATACACGCCCCATCAGAAGATCTACATCGTCAGCGGGAGCCTCAGTTCTCGGTTGACCGTCGAGTACGGAAAGCTGTTGACCCATCACGTTGCGATCTATCACAGGGACGACGGACTGGGCGAGGCGATCTATCTGAGGAACATCGTGGACTTCGAGACGCCGCCGAAGAACAGAGAGACCGAGATGTTCATGCGGCTACAGACGGACATAGTGAACGGAGACACGCCGGAGTTTTACACCGACTTGAACGGTCTTCAAATGATCAAAAGGACGAAGATAGAGAGGATCGGCATCGAGGGCAACTACTTTCCCATCACGACGATGGCCTATATAGAAGACAACAACCACAGGCTCACGCTGCTGGTGAACCACTGCCAAGGAGCTGCCAGCTATCAACCGGGATGGCTGGAAGTGATGCTGGATCGCAGAACTTTGTACGACGACTCGCGAGGGATGGGCGAAGGTCTCCTGGACAATCGTAGGACCGTAATTAAGCATTGGCTGTTGCTGGAAGACATCGTCGGGGAGAAAGACAAGTACTCGAAGCCATCGCTGTTCGCGAATCACCTCAGTAACGCTCTCAACTATCCGGTGAACATGTTCGTCGTGGACGGGACGGAGGCCGAGGTCGCGATGGCACCAGAAGTTCGGTTAATGACTCAGAGCTTCCCGTGTGATCTGCATCTGTTGAACCTGAGGACCAATCACGACCAGAAGCTGCCGCACTTCCCCGTGAACAGTGCGCTGATGGTGCTCCACCGGCAAGGCTACAGCTGTTCCGTGGGAGCGGACGTGTCGTTGAAACACTGCCCGCTGTCGGACAGAGTGAGTTCGGGAACGTCGTTCTTCAAGCTGCCGAATCTGAACGTAACCAAGACCTCGCTGACGGGGACGAAGACGAAGCATAGGCTGAAGGACGGCCTCCAAGAGATCAGCCTTCGGCCGATGGAAATCGAGACGTTCAACGTGCAATTCGTCCAATGATCCCGAACTCGGCCAGGGCGCTCGCCTGCGTTCTGAATGGGACACTGCCTCGGCAGATGCTACCTCTTCGGGTCTTCGTACGATCCACTGGAATCGAAAGGGCCGCCCTCGGACGCGGGCACGGATAATATTTGTCTTTGCGATCGTCGCTCATCGGATGCGGGTCTTCTATGGACGCGAACTAGACCTGCCACGCGCACTCCCCGCAAACGTTCGGATGCCGCGTGGACAGAATATTCTCGTACCCATTCCGGGGTCGCTGGAACCGTGTTCCTCGCGTCCCTTTTTTACCTTGCGGTCGATGCGGCGTACACACTAGACGCTCATCAGATCGGCTCGTACCGTGCGCATATACCGTGAACGCGCTATACATATACTTCGAATCACCGTACTCGGTCACGTTTTTCCATTGGGTCTTGCGTTCGCAAAGAAGGGAAGAGAGGTTTCTTCGACCGTTCGAGATAATTTCCCGTGCCCCTTGGGTCAGTCGTACGAAGTCGACGTTAGGGACACTAGGGAACCACTCGCCTCCGAAGCCGCGTCTACGTCCATTATTTGAGAACGTGACATTGACACGTTCCTCCCCCATTCCCGGATGACACAGACACGGCATTTCCACGCGAGTAGAACGTCCATCTTACGTCGGCAACTTCCGTTTGATTTCTATTCGTAAAGGGCTTGAAAGGAACTCCCGCGGCTGGAGATCAGGCTTCGGTGGCGCGCCAGAACTTACCGACGACACAATCAAACGATCAAAGTGCATTGCAGACTCGAAAACGTGTACAAATGTTCTAGGACTTGGTTCGCGACAGGCGCATGGGATTATGGCGATCGCAGGATGCTCCGTTTAGATATCATCAGGGCGTTAAGATCTTGTGGAGATTTCTATTTTTCTTGGTCGAGAGATCGAATCAAAAGCAAAACTCTGTCACAGAATTATGCCACTATTACTTTTTTCATTAGCTTCGGAGTATTATATCGGACAATAAGTACAAGTCTCATAGGACGGAACGGATCGAAACGGGGCATCGTGCAAAATACTGTGAACTATAAATAATATATATATATATTATATTGTACATATCAAGCCAGGACTTTACCTTAGACCGTACATACATATATTGTGATAGCGTGAGATAATATAATGTAAATGGTATACACCTATTTTCGTATGCGAAACGTTTTACGAAGGGGACTCTCTCTCTTCCCTCTCGGAGCGACGAAATTGCAAAAGTAAGAGGATCGACCCACCGATAAATCTGAATGAACACCGAGAATACATCACCGGTGACTTCCAACGCTCTTCCAATTTCTAGCGAGGACACGATTTCCAATTAGTTTGGGGCCTCTCTCGAGGTCTGTGAAGTACCTATTTTTTACTTTTGCTACGCGTACGTACATCCGGTTGGAAAGGCGAAAAGATTCGGGCGAGGATCGGGCGCGTTTGCCGTGCGACGGACTCGTGTAAATATTAGTTTAATTAGCGGAGATTGAGAGCGTCGCGCGGGTTTCCACGCGAGTCTCATCGCGTCCTGGGTGTCGCACTCCTCGATAGAACGTCGAGGAAATTGGATCGAAAGACGTTCGCCGGAAACTCGTGCAACGACTGTCGTTGTAACGATACTGTAACATATTATGTGTTTGTGCTGTCTCTAGAGAAGAAAGATCTATTATTAAAGATGGTATATGTATACATACGCGTAGAGCAGTGCACGCTCGGGGTCGCTCGAGGGTGTACACCATACGTGTATTAAAATATATTATATATAGAGATATATTTGCAAATCGTTGGGGCGCGGACGCGTCTCCGCGGACGAGGACAATTACACACCACGGTATTCCTTACGTTACGATGTACGATTATATTTATTGAATAAAGATAGTAACTGACGTATTTTAATTAACAGCGTCGAGCTGGCTTCTGTTGACTCCTCTCCGTGCAGCCAGTACGATCGAACGTTGCTCGCCGTGTCTCCTATTGTTCATTTGTCGTGTAGGTAATTCATAAGATGCAAAATAAAATCAATTCCCCGCTCCCCAAATTATTGATCGTTCGAGTTAAAGCTTTATATCATTAAAATTTGTACTTTGAGTGATTTTAAGTATGAGAATAACTCTGTGTATACATCAAAAAAAGTTTTTATTTGCGTACAAACATACATTATAATAAAGTTTAACTTTCCCTTCATTGAGTTAGAAGGTTCAGCATGGCCATTTCAATTTAGTTACTCCCTTTACAGAATTTCGTCTCGCTTTGCACACTACAACTGTATGATCGGCCTTATACAAATGTTTGAATTCAATCGATGAAATGAAAGTTAGCTTTAGTATCCATTATTCGTTTCACATGTTTTATATTATATAATATGAACGTAAAACGAATGAGAACGGAAGGAAAGGCACTGGACACGCGTAACTTGTATCCGTATTTACTGTCGTTTCTCCAATTCCCACTCGTTCTACCGTGATTTACTACGTACGCGACACACCGCGAATACACAGTTCTTCGAAACGAAATGAATCATATTGAAAGAACCGACCCACTTCTCCGCGAAACAAATTCAGGGAGCGTACGAGTACGAGAATGCGATTAAGTATTTAAGCTAAACACTTTGCATTTAAAAAGACAGTGCCTTTTATTATCATACGTTTCAATGACAATACGAAATGTCTGTATCTGGACGATGCGAAACGTTTCGTCTCATATCGAGCACGCTGGCAAAAGGTATCGCATCGTTGTGTGAAAATGGAAACGAACTGTCCTGGAAGTTTCTCATCATGCTTTCCAAAAGTTCGGATTCTGTTGCAATCTCCTCTCGAACGTCTCGTACCATCCTTGAATCGTAGACAGTGGTACGAAGTTCTCCGTTGGATTCGGCGTCATTTGCGCCTGAGTCACGGAGAAACTCGACACGTAGTTTAAGAAACTAGTCAGCATCTTCTGCACGAACTCTAAAAACGAGTTTGTATTGGTCGCTGCCAGGGTGGCTGCTTGTTGCTCGATCGCTGCGATCGGATCCACGGATACTCCGATCTGCGCCACATGGGATATCTTCCCTACGCCGAAGATCCCCAAGTTACTGTTTTCGAACTCGTGATTCTTCTTCAACGTCGATATCTTGAATATAGCAGACGGCTTCGCATTCGAGATGTAACCAAGGAACTGCCAGTTCGGCGGCGCAGTGGGATCGGGCCAACTGAAGTATACTGAAGAAACAATTATGAAACATACGTGAGATAAGAATCGTTTGATCTGTATTGCTGTAAAACATACCTGCTCCGCCTGTTCCATCGGGAAATGGTATTGTACCCGTGAGGAACAGTACTATATGATTTATATTATCCGCATCAGGTACTGTTATTAAAAATTGATTTTCCCCGATCTGTTGGAAATCCGTCTGCACCTAATTAAACGCACAGAGTACGGTATTAAGTATAACCAAAATTTGTATCGTTCGATGCTTTCGACACTTTCGATTAAACGGGAAACGTTACAATGAACGATGGAAAGAGGGGCTGTAGGATGTAATAGGAATGAAATACTAATCGAGAACGGAATAGAAATTAGTCGTAGGCTAAGGCAAAGCGTCGAGGTTGTATGTGCGATGTCAATAAAGCCGCAGAGAATGATTCGTTCGTATTCAAACGTTAGTCTAACGTTGAAAGCAGTACAGACTACCGGTAGTTGTATCGGAAAACATAAATTACTTACGAGTCGACCAGAGACGATTATACCGAGCATCTTTATGTCAAGTCTAGATCATTCTACAGTTTTCCAGTTGTCGGGTTCTATCCAAGGTTCGGTGCGTGTACGTCGCGTTCTCGATCTCAACATTCACGATAACACGAGAATTATGTTTGTCACGGTTTACTCGAACACGACGAGCGGAAACTCGTAGGCCATTTTCAGTTCGACTTTCTTAGCGTTTACACTGTGTATGCACCATCTAGCGTTCACGACTGCGAACCCGTTTTTCTCTCTGGTGCAGTAATATTGGAGCCAAGAACTTTTGCTTTTCAACAAAAAATTTCGTTCTTCCTCAATAACTCCTAAATCCTTGGAGATACGGGAACATTGCATACGACCTTTCTTGTAGAGGACGATGAGATCTACAATTTCTGCGTAAAAAGAATTCGCTAGTGCCAATAGTTAACGAGTGATTTGCAAAAAACTGTTTTTCTGTTTTTTGCCAATAACTTCCAAACGGATGGTCTTAGGGGGGCGTCTATAGGCTCATTTTGTAGGGGACGACGAGATCTACAATTCCTATATAATAATTTTGCACTAGCGTCAATAGTTTGCGAGTAAATTGCAAAAAACCGTTTTTCGTTTTTCGTCTGTAACTCGTTAACTATTGGCACTAGCGAATTCTTTTTACACAGAAATCGTAGATCTCGTCGTCCCCTACAAAATGAGCCTATATACGTCGCCCGAAGTCCATCCGTTTGGAAGTAATTGACGAAAAAGGAAAAGTATTGTCCAAAGCGAAAGTGCTTGGCTCCAATATTGCTGCACCAGAGAGAAAAACGGGTTCGCAGCCGTGAACGCTAGATGTCGCCACGATGAACTCCAAACTCATCGGAGCCAAGCACTTTCGCGGCCACGAACGCTAGATGGCGCCACGATGAACCCCAAAATCATTAGAATTAAAACGTTTTAAAATGTTAATTAACCTAATAATTGATTAAATAATAAGTAAATG
>NW_017160009.1:0-403 GCF_001652005.2 Ceratina calcarata
GGTATCTGGGGCTTGTGACCTCTCGCTAACTATGGAAACTATTCCAAATTGTTTGCACAGGTTAATGTCCTGTATTTTTATGTGGCTATTCAGGCAGCTATTTACTGGTCTCAATAATTTATTAGCTGTTCTATATTCTCGGTAGAATAGCGTGGTTTTTATTATTAGGTTGTCGCCGATCTTAAAATTACCGTATATATTTTAAAATTAAAATTTAAGTCTGTTTAGAGGCGCAAGAGAAGAATAAAGAGCGGGATGCTATTGTAGGTGGTATAGCTGAACTGGAAACTGTGCCTTTATTTGTTAAACTTAATAAGTTTGTTTGAACTTTTTAGCCATGGTGCGAGGAATTTATATTCCACCTTCTTAAGGCTATAGCATAGTTTTATTCTCATATCGTTAG
>NW_017160009.1:2761-3187 GCF_001652005.2 Ceratina calcarata
TTAGTAAAATCTATGAACTGCGCTGGTCTGGCTTTTCTCACGATCTGTTATTTATCGGATTCCATGATACAGCATGGCCTCAGTTATTGAAGTTATTGTCAAACCTGGTATATGAAGCCATCAGGCAACGTTCTAGTCTGATGGCTTCATATACCAGGTTTGACAATAACTCACATACCTATAACGACAAAATTAGTATAGGCTGGGCGCCAGATCATCAAAATTCTATACAAATTGGCCAATTGGCCGAAGAGTGTGGTATACAGGCCATGACGATGTATGGCTACATCTGCGCATACCTATTTAAGCATGACGCGGAGTACGACAGTATTTGGATGGTTAAGTAGTTTTTCCATCCCAGTTATTGTTAATGGCGATATTACTAACCCACAGAAAGCTAGAGCGGTGCTGGATACATCAGTGCAG
>NW_017160010.1:0-234 GCF_001652005.2 Ceratina calcarata
ACTAATGATTAATGGAGTTCGACTCAAAAATATGGTAACGTTTCGTCCAACATTGGACAAATCGAAAAATGCCAGGTATCGACTAAAGGTCTAGCTACACAGACGTAACGGCACCGTAACGCCACCGTAACGTAACGGGAACGTAATGTGAACGTAGGTCTCCGTAGGTCGTAGGACGTAATTTTCATTGTCATAGTCTTTAAAGCCGGGTATTCATCTGAGCACGAATGCGAA
>NW_017160011.1:0-234 GCF_001652005.2 Ceratina calcarata
CTGATATCGAAGGTCTTCATGCATTGACACCGTTTCATTTCATTACTGGGAGTGCGTCCGCGTTACTTCCGGATGCTGATTTGCCAGATGTGCCTCAAAACCGTTTGAATCGTTTTCAGTTACTTCAGAGAATACGGAACCAATTTTGGAAACATTGGTCGTCGGAGTACCTTCTCCACTTGCAGGAGCGGGAGAGGTGGAGGAGTCCTAGCGAGAATTTCTGTGTAGGGAGGC
>NW_017160012.1:0-234 GCF_001652005.2 Ceratina calcarata
ACACTTAAGATTCAATCCGAAACCCCCCACCATACCAGATAAACGGACAAAGACGGACAAATTTACTCTGCAAAATTTTACAGAAACCAAGACTGCCGATAGCTTCAAATTATGCACTGGAACATGTACACTATAAATCAACACCTCGTTAAAATAAAAACGAAAAGAGGAAAAGCAATTGACATTATCTCTAAAACAAAAGTAATTACAACAACACCAAGACAAGGAAAACAC
>NW_017160014.1:0-234 GCF_001652005.2 Ceratina calcarata
CGCTTCCGTTCCTTTCGCTCCATTCTTCCTTTCATTCCTTCTCTCTCTTCCCTTGACACCTTCCTCTCTATCACCCCTCACCCTCTCGAGCTCCTTCATCCAACTCTCCCCCTTCCCCCAAAACCTCCCTTATCCTCTCCCCACTGGCCCCCTCTATCCTCTCTCCTCCCTCACATCTCTTAAGACGTGTCCCCACGTCTCCTCCTCCTCTCCGCAGACCCTGCACGTTCTGCC
>NW_017160015.1:0-234 GCF_001652005.2 Ceratina calcarata
CCGAAGATATCTCCGGCCGATAATCTGATACGGACGTACCTAAATCCGGCAATCGGATCGCACAAGCTTCTTCACGGAGGCCCTCGAGGCCGTGGAACTTTATTTTTTACACAGACTGAAACGCGTGCCGATTGTTATGTCAGCGTTATGTATAGACGTACGTACCGACGCCACGCCGCCGCCGCCGCCGCCGCCGCCGGTTCCTCGGACGATGATACTTCGATCTTTTCGGTC
>NW_017160016.1:0-234 GCF_001652005.2 Ceratina calcarata
GCTAATAACCACGGGCAACTCGGTATTAGTATTCAACAGACCACAAGTGTCGACCAAATATCAAGACTTTCCAAGCCACAGAAGGTAAATGCTCAGATTCATGGGTTTTACTTATATTGGAAATTAATGGACATTTCCATAGTTAAAACAACCGAAAATGAGGAGAGTGTACGACATAACCACATGTTGGTGTCAGAACATGAGTGTAGCGATAGGTGACAATAATCGAATATT
>NW_017160017.1:0-234 GCF_001652005.2 Ceratina calcarata
GCTTCTTATTGCCTGATGTCTGGTTCAATTTCCCCTTCTCTTTATTTTTGTAGCCCTTCTGTTCCATCTTACTCTTATATTTCGCAACTGATTCATTTTTACTCATGTTATAACTTTTATTAAAGTTATTACCCTTAAATCTCTTATTTTTGTTATTGGTGTTTTCACTGAAACCACTACTAGCTCGAGGACAATCCAGACCTTTATGGAATTTGATGGCTTGACAATTATAAC
>NW_017160018.1:0-234 GCF_001652005.2 Ceratina calcarata
AGGGATAAATTCTGAGATCTCTGCCCAAGACGACCGTTAACGAATCGACAATCGGACAGTGTTTTGGAGGGGAGACGCGAAATGCATGCGCGCAGGACACTCGATCGCTTCGACCGTTTACCGATTATCAATAAATGGCGACGCAACCACCCAATCGATAAAGCTTTACTCTTTACAACTAAGCAATTTGCTTCTAATTTATTTTGTCACAGTATTTCTTTATTTATTGTATTG
>NW_017160019.1:0-234 GCF_001652005.2 Ceratina calcarata
TTATAAGTAACCACATTTTCTTCTGCTCGCCTGTCAATTGATCGATCAATTTTTTATTTCCCAGGACTTCACTTGTCCAGATGTGACATCTATAGAGAGCCATTGAGTTGAAGGAGTTTATATACAGCCTTCTTACCTCTTCTCTCGGGCCTCCCAGCTTTGGCAGAATGTTGTGGATTGCGTTGCAGTAGCCTCTCAGTCTCGGAATGAGATTGTCAACATGCTAGGTAAATG
>NW_017160020.1:0-3228 GCF_001652005.2 Ceratina calcarata
CTAAAGAAACTGGGGGTTGCCGACAGCGAACCGCCCGCCGTGAGCTCAGTCACGGGAAAATGCATGTAACTTGAATAGTCTCACGTTACCGGTGAGCCCGGCGGAGACCGCGAGTTGTCGTTTTCGTCAGCGACTGGTAGGAGGCAAAGCTTCACGATGGGCCGTAACAGCGAGCCCGTCTCCGTTCGGACGGTTACCGTTCGAACGCATCCATCCTGCCCAGTGTGCAACTCAGCGACGCGTCCCATCTTCCACTTTGTCGGAGGTAATATGTCGTCCCGTATGAGGACAAGGTTCCCGACCTTCAGATTTTCTCGTTGTTGGCGCCATTTTGTCAATTGTTGGAGGTGTTGAATATACTCCCTCCTCCAGCGGTGCCAAAAATGGGAGCGCATTTGTGTTATTTGACGCCAACGGGACAACAAAGCCGAGCGGTTCGGCTCCTCCTCGGGTTCTGGAACAACGGATGGTGGCTCCCCAATTAGAAAGTGACCGGGTGTGAGTGCCGACAGATCGGATGGGTCATCCGAAAGCGCGTGCAGCGGTCGTGAGTTAACACAAGCTTCGATTTGGCAAAGGAGGGTCGACATTTCTTCAAAAGTGAGTTTGGAATCGCCGATGACTCTCCTCAAGTGATATTTTACGGTTTTAACCCCTGCCTCCCATAGACCGCCAAAGTGAGGCGCATGTGGCGGGATGAAGCTCCAATCCGTCCCATCGGCTGCAAGAGCGGCTGCCGCTTCGCCATAGAAATCCGAAGCTCCGTTGAAGAGGTTTCGCAGTTCCCTGTCGGCCCCATGGAACACCGTGCCGTTGTCGCTCAGCAGGGTTGTGCAACGACCTCGACGGCTAACGAATCGACGAAAGGCTGCTAAGAATGACGAGGCTGACATATCCGACACGACCTCGAGATGGATTGCCCTTGTAGCTAGGCAAATGAAGAGCGAGATATAGCCCTTGTATGCTTTGTGGCCCCGTCCTGCGGATGTTCGAAGCAGGATAGGCCCAGCATAATCCACTCCGGTGGAGAGGAACGCTCGCTGGGGAGTCACACGCGCTGCTGGCAACTGACCCATCAGTTGACTGGCAGGCTTTCCACTGAACCGGGCACAACGCACGCATCCTTTGATAATAGCTCGCACCAACGTTCTCCCCCGTAATATCCAAAATTTCTGGGCGAGGAGGCTTCTGGTTTCCTGCGGACCCCCGTGGAGAAGTCGCAGATGAGCATCCTTCACCAAAAGCGTAGCTAAAGGGCAGGTTTTTGCTACAATGATCGGGTGTTGTTCATTGTAAGGAAGCGGTGCGTTGGAAAGCCTTCCTCCCAATCTTAATAGTCCGCCATCATCCAGAAAAGGCTGCAAAGCGGCGAGCGGTGACTTCGGCCGTAGTTTCCCTGTCCGTTGANAGGAAGCGGTGCGTTGGAAAGCCTTCCTCCCAATCTTAATAGTCCGCCATCATCCAGAAAAGGCTGCAAAGCGGCGAGCGGTGACTTCGGCCGTAGTTTCCCTGTCCGTTGAAGCTGGACAATCTCGTCTGGAAACGTCGTGGCTTGAGAGATACGTAGCGCCGCTCGAAGAGCTGAGGCGCGCTCTGCAGCTCTCAAAAAACCCGTTTCCGCAGGTTGCCCTTTGGTTAGCCGACTGAACCTGAAACAGTAGCTAATGACTGAGAGGAGGCGGGAAAGGGTGGAGAATCGGTTCAGAAGCGGATCTGTTTGATGCTGCGTTTTAACTTGAGCCGCGTGTACTTGGGCGGTTCCCCTTTCCAACTCCGCTGATTTTGGATCCTGTAACATCGGAGCCGGCCACGCAGCAGGCGAAGCCTGTAACCAAGGTGGTCCTTTCCACCATAGATCCGAAGACAAAAGTTCGGAAGGTTGGATACCTCGGGTCGCCAAATCTGCGGGATTACTAGCTGTCCCCACATGTCTCCAGCAATTAGATGGGATGTGGCCCTGTATGGTGGCTACTCTGTGAGCCACAAACGGCTTCCACAACGAAGCATGCCCTTTGATCCAGCAGAGTGCCACACTCGAGTCTGTCCACGCTGTGATTGTCGTGGTAACGTCGAGTCCATTCTTCACGGTCACGAGAAGTTTGGCAAGGAGTACCGCTCCACACAACTCCAGTCTGGGTACACTGACCGCCTTGACCGGAGCGACCTTGGTTTTGGCGACAAGTAAAACGGTAGAGGTATCTTCCGCATATGCCACTCTCATATACACCGCGGCGGAATAAGCTCTTTGTGAAGCATCACAAAAGCCATGAAGTTCTACGCTCCGCGCACTCTTCGAATAATTTGTCCAACGGGGAATGGACAAAGCGTCGAGCTGGTCCAAGGAAGTCCGGAATCGACACCATTGTAAGCGCACCTCTTCGGGGAGTTCTTGATCCCACTCGACTCCCAGAATCCAGAGGTCTTGCATCAATATCTTGGCATAGATCAAGACCGGTGCAGCCCAACCTAGCGGGTCGAAGAAACTTGCAATTTCAGCAAGAATTTTGCGTTTGGTATACCCGGGTTGTTTTGACACTGCAGGAAGCACCCGCAGAGAGAAGGTGTCTCTTTCCGGGGTCCATAGAACTCCCAGGGTGCTAACTCCAGCAACGTCCTGAAACAGACGAGAATCCGAGTCCTGTTCCTTTAACTCCGGCATATTCGAGGCCCATTTGCTGAGCTCAAAAGCTCCGGCCCTGAAGATGGAAATTACTTCCTCTCTCAGCGATCGAGCCTGGTTTTCATCTTCGGCGCCTGCGAGGATGTCGTCCACGTAAGAGTGGCTCTCTATAATATTCGCCCCAGCAGGATAACGCTCTCTCTCATCTTCAGCCAGCTGACGAAGTACTCGGAGGGCTAAAAATGGCGCACAAGCTGTGCCGTATGTGACGGTGGTCAGTCGGTAATCTTGGACTGGATCGTCCGGGCGAATGCGCCAAAGGATTCGCTGCCAATCCGTGTCCTCAGGATGTACCTGAATCTGCCGAAACATCTTTACTATATCGGTAGTGAATACCACCTTATAAAGCCTCCATCTGGTTAGGACCATCCATAAATCCGACTGCAGTTTAGGACCGGCCGCTAAGCAGTCGTTCAACGAATACCTCGTCGCAGTAGGAAAAGAAGCGTTGAAGACGACCCGAAGCTTTCCAGAGGGATCGTGCTTCTTTGTCACCGCGTGATGCGGGAGGTAGTATGACTTACGAGTCTCCGATTGCTTCGCCGGCT
>NW_017160021.1:0-234 GCF_001652005.2 Ceratina calcarata
TATGTATGTATGTATGTATGTATGGAAGGAAAATGGATGGGCGAAAAAAATGCACGCGATACAGGTCAGATCGATCTTCCCGTTTCGTGGGCTCGTGCTCGTCAACACGCGGCCCAATGGATACTTATTATTATTATTATTAGACTCTGCATTTTATGCAATTGTAAGAAAATTGAATTCAGAATATTAATTAATAGCATAAATAATAGCAATTAATATAATTCTGTGCACCAA
>NW_017160022.1:0-234 GCF_001652005.2 Ceratina calcarata
TGTATAATATTATCACACGAAAATGGAGGTCCATTTAACCACACAGCCTCGTAAAGTTTCTATAATTTTGCAATGTTTCGTTCCTAATAACTGTTAAAATTTCAGTGCTTTGTCCTTATTTTTATATAAGACTTCATACAATCCTTAAATATCGTCCATTAAGAAATTACTGTTCGTCTTTTAATGGAGTTAAGTCAGCTCTTTAAATTTTCATTTAATGAGAAGGAGCCAAAG
>NW_017160023.1:0-234 GCF_001652005.2 Ceratina calcarata
ATATAAGATATTTTTAGTTCCAATTCGAATATATATTTCTTAATGCATTTCATTTTGATACTGATATTCTTGTAAATTAATTATTAATTATTTGACACTTTTCCTTGAGTAAAAAAGAAATCAAGTGGAATCATGCAGGCGTGCTCGTTACAATTTACGAGATAAAAGCTTTCTACTCTAGTTACAGACATCGCTCTTGTCGTTTTTAGAAAGAACGGGTTCTCTCTCTCTCTC
>NW_017160024.1:0-234 GCF_001652005.2 Ceratina calcarata
ATACAGCATCCATAGAGTGCGACCTGCCCGGTGTAGGATATACCGAGGCGGACCCTAGCATTGGTGAATACAGCACCTTGCGAGTGCGACCTGCACGGCGAAGGATTTACCGAGCGTATTCATGTATCCCGAACTTTCGAACGACGGCTGTCTCCTGGGGTCCAGAGAGAGGACGTACCCGAAGGAGCAGCCACCGTATTCGAGAAGTTACCGAATACGGGATGTGTTTGTGTC
>NW_017160025.1:0-234 GCF_001652005.2 Ceratina calcarata
CTCCTACTGGCATGCAAAGCACAATACCCTGCAAAGCTGCACTAACTCAATTGCTATGCACCTTTCCCGGAGAGAAATCTTGACGACTTATTGTCGCGGTACCTTTTCGGCCCTATGCGATGGCGTCGTTCTGTAGCCGGTGGTCAGCCAACAATTGACTATTGACCAAGAGCGTTACTCGTGGCCCGGATACCACTATCACGTATCCTGTTCTCAGCACTGTAATCAGTGCGG
>NW_017160026.1:0-234 GCF_001652005.2 Ceratina calcarata
ACTTGAAACCATTGATTGTTTTCACGTAACATGTTTGTGTAATGTCCACATTGAAAATTGCTACCATAATGAAATATCGCAATGAAGACCTTGTACTGTTTATTTCTTATACATGCTTTTGTCCTTGGTACAGTTGGTAACAACGAAATTGAGCCAGCTACGTGCATGTGCTAGTCTCTCCTAGGGGGACAAAATTCAAAACGAGTAAGCAGTCAACATCTTATTTTTTCGATG
>NW_017160027.1:0-234 GCF_001652005.2 Ceratina calcarata
GCCTTTACAATTGAGAGTATAGGGAAAAGCATGTAAAAGCAATTGTAAAGGCTACGGTACTGGCTCGGCCGCCCCAACACCTCAAAAAACCCAAACTGTCGTTGTCGTGTCGTCAGTGGGGCTAGACCTTTAGACGTCTACCACAAATGACGGAGGGCCACGTTATTCTAGATAAAATCAATAAAATGAAAGTTATACACGCGGCACGTGTATTGAGTTATTCAATGGCCCTGG
>NW_017160028.1:0-234 GCF_001652005.2 Ceratina calcarata
CAGCACAGGACAGATAAATGTTGTGTATCTTTTATTAATCCATGGTGTCGATGTCGAAATGTCCTCTAGTAAAGGCAATAGTCCGTTACACCTTGCCATTTCTAATGGTCATAGGAAAATTGTGAATCTTTGTTAGAATATGTAAATCAAGATAAATTGAACAAGTTTATTAATGCTAAAACTATTGCCATCGGCTCTACATCGCTCCATGTTGCGGCTAAAAACGGTTTCTTA
>NW_017160029.1:0-234 GCF_001652005.2 Ceratina calcarata
CATAAATTGAATATATTTTGTTTCAATATTAAACAATGATTATTATTGTACAATAGAAAATATTATAAAAATATCTTTTTATTTTAGAATCAAATTATGATCAAACTTCGGTAGCCATTAGCATAATAATTAGGTAATAAATATGTGAATAATAACAAAGTGCTTCAAATTCTGAAAAAATGTTTGCAGATATATCTTGTTATATTCACTTTTCATAACACAGTTGACCGAATA
>NW_017160030.1:0-234 GCF_001652005.2 Ceratina calcarata
AATAGCCATGGGGTTCCACTGATATTTTTTGGAATAAGACAATTCCATGTTATATCTTAAACCCATCACTACCACTTTTATTTATTTATCGAATGCTTTTATTTATTTGCACTCATTGGTTGTTGAACTTGTACTTAGTATGTGATTCCAAGATCTACAAGTTTCTAATAGTCATAGGGTTCCACAGGTGTTTTTTGGAATAAGACAATTCTTAGGTATCAGATATGTATATTG
>NW_017160031.1:0-1511 GCF_001652005.2 Ceratina calcarata
TACCAAGGTGGACCCCAGCCTTGGTGAATACAGCACCTTTCGAGTGCGACCTGCATGGCGAAGGACACACCGATTGCATTCGTGTGTCCGTGAACGTTCAACCGATGGCTGTCTCCTGTGGTCCAGTGAGAAAACGTACGTGAGGGAGCAGCCACCGTATTCGCGTGGTTTCCGAATACGGGACGTGCTTGTGCCAGGTACCCCTGCACCTTCTTCTGCAGCTCACCATTCAACGGGTCTCAGCCCGGCTGATAGAATTCAGTTCCGCATAGCGCTGAGATTTGAGGCCCTCCAGAGGCCTCCACTCTTACAAAGTGCAACGAGGAGGTGAGCAGTGGCAGCAGAAAACCGTTCGTTGAGTAATCAACATACAGAGTGTCCCAAAACTAGTGTAAGGAATTGTAATGGTAGGTTCCTGACGTGATTTTAAACAACATTTTCCTTTGCGAAAAAGTTGTCTGAGGCGTGGTTGAGGAGTTATTAACAAAAAACACCGACCAATCAGAGCGCTCGGTTCGCGCGCGCTCCGGCTCGGGAGCGTTGACTCCGATCTGGCCGGCCGGCCTTTCACGCGTTGGAACAAACGCTCCGCTCAGTACGAATCGTTTAACAAACTACATGAATAACAATGCAAGGAAATTGTTGTTCGTGCATTATTATGAATAACAATTAATACACTTAATCGTTGTTCACGTGCAATGGATGGAGAAATGATAGATTGTTGATAATTGATGGATGATGATAGGATTAACAAGTCGCGGGGAATATTGAATTAAAAAGAAAATGTAAAAACTGTAGAGATTTAGACTTACCCATTCATTCGCAAGTGCACCTGCTAACGATGGGCCACGGTCAATGGGTCAGCGTCCTTGCCGCTCGCAGGTAGGCCACAGCTGATCCTCTGTCCAGGGAAGGAACCCCGCAATCCACCGCACGATCACTCTTAAAAATTTTAACACACTAAGATTGTTGCTCCTACGTCCTATCAATACACGTCTTTGAAAGCAGCCGATTGATTTTTATACACAAACTCAATTTCATTACACCACTGTCACTTTTCACTTAAAAATTTTCAAACACTTACACTGTCGTTGTTGCACTCTAACATTACACGTCTCCGAAAGGAGCCGATTGTTTTTTATTCACAAAATGAACTTCACTATCCGCGTGGCCTGTGAATTACACGATGCGCGAAGGGCACGACTCGATCGGAATGACGCTCTTTTTATCGGAATCGGCGGATAATCATCTTTGCGTTAGGCGAATACTCGGATCATTTCCTAATACTCTATTGGATTTTTCGGGCTCCGTCATTGAGTTGAGGTGCACGACTCGAAACCTACTGAATCGTCTCTCACAACTTTCCTTCGGGAGAATTTTCCCCACTCGATGGCCAAATTCGTTAGTGAAAATGTTTTTAACATCCCTGAAAGAAACTCTACCTTCGAGTCCTTGTCATATTTACAACATTCCCCACGTGTTGAACACTCGGTACCTCCGCGACTTGCAGC
>NW_017160031.1:1584-2248 GCF_001652005.2 Ceratina calcarata
AACTGTGCAGACAGCGAGGAATGGAGAAAGGCTATAAAGGAGGAGTTCTTGTCTCACGAAAAGAACAAGACCTGGGAAGTGGTGGACAGACCAGTAGGAGTAGATTTGCTCGACACAAAATGGGTTTTTAGGTTACAACTGGATTCATCAGGCAAAATCAAACGGTATAAGGCCAGATTGTGTGCCCGGGGTTTTAAACAGCGTCAAGGCATTGATTTCGAGGAAACCTTTTCCCCTGTGGTTAAATACGAGTCTCTGCGGACTTTGTTCGCTATAGCAGCACATCAAGATTTTGAAATGATTCAATTCAACATAAAGACAGCCTTCCTCTATGGTATACTTGAAGAAGAGATATACACGCAGATTCCTGCAGGACTTGAAGTTGAAGACAAAAAAAATAAAGTGTGCCGCCTAAAGAAGTCGCTTTATGGACTAAAACAAGCATCAAGATGTTGGAACAAAAAATTTAGCGCCTTTCTTAAGGATTTTGGTTTTACAAAATGTGAATCGGAGTGGTTCATATCTGTATGCAAAAGTAAGTCCTTATATTTAGCTCTTTTTGTAGATGACGGCATGATCTTTTGTACCGAGATGAGTGAGATGGAGCTAGTTGTAAATGCATTGAAACAAGAATTTGATGTAAAGGTCGGGAAAGCTGATATGT
>NW_017160032.1:0-234 GCF_001652005.2 Ceratina calcarata
ATAGTTACCCGTTTATATTGAAATAAAAATTAATTAACTGCGTAGAAATTAATTTCTTTTCATCAAGAAATTACTTTCTCTTTGGAGAATTCATTTTTTTATACGCAGAAAGGAATTCATTTTGACGAGCTCTTACAGCAATTTGAGCTTTCACGAGAATTTGTCCTTTAAATTGAAATTTCATGCACTGGAGTCCTTTGATATTAAAATAGCCTTTAATGCGTTCGTATAGCG
>NW_017160034.1:0-234 GCF_001652005.2 Ceratina calcarata
TGCCCAGTGTATTAACCGCTGCGTCCTTATCAATCGGTTTTTCAGCGTCAGTATGCGATTGCCTTAAGCGCGCCGGGAAAAGATCATCGTGGCTTGCGGCCCATTTAGCCAACTCGATGCCAGCCGACTTGAGAATTTTCGTTAGATCATCCCTCTTCGCAACCGCAAGTGAGAGTTAATCGGCTCCAGCAAAAACATCATCGACGTAGGTATTATTCTCAAGGCACCGAGCTC
>NW_017160035.1:0-234 GCF_001652005.2 Ceratina calcarata
AAAGGAAAAAGTTGTTTAAAATCACCTCAGGAACCTCCCATTAAAATATGTACTAGTCCTGGGACACCCTGTATATAATTCTACTATTAATTTTGACTCGCTAGTCTCGATGATCCAGGCCATGCTTACCTCATCTGAATTCTGGATTGAAATCAATAAATACATATGCTATATAATGTTTGAAAAAGAGAAAGCAGAGAGGGTCAGAGAGCCTCTCCGCATAAACTCATGAAA
>NW_017160036.1:0-234 GCF_001652005.2 Ceratina calcarata
AGAAAATTAGAATTAATATAGTATTGATATATATATTAATATAATATTGAGATTATACGCTTGTTAAAATAATTAAACGTTTTTGCGACGTTAGTCACTCGAGCTAATAGCTTCTCTTTAAATATAAATGACTTAAAAATATTATACCTGTGTATGGAAATATAGTCACATTAAATAAGTAGTCGTTTAATATTGGAAAGTTTATTTATACAACGAGTATAAATAAAATAGAGC
>NW_017160037.1:0-234 GCF_001652005.2 Ceratina calcarata
CTCGGTATGTACTCCAAGAGATAAAGATAATTTCTTTGCTAATTGAGTTACGTATGCCTCTCCATCATTCTTTTTATTCACTGGACACGCTACTCGATAATCATCTGAAGGTGACGTCCCATATAGGCGAGACTAAGGTGCTTTACTAGCTATAACTGCGTTTAAGCTTCCATTTGCACTGCTTGACACTCCAGCTACGAATCTGTCAGTTTTGCTTGCCAGCACTTCAAATAA
>NW_017160038.1:0-234 GCF_001652005.2 Ceratina calcarata
AGTACAGAGGCACTATCTCCGAATTAGCAATTAAAATACGGCGACGGGGTTTTTGTTCGTTTGACAGGTATATTTGTCTGGCTTCATTGACTAGATCTTCAATTACAGCTCGATTGTTCGAGCCCTGATCACACACTATTGCTACTACTTTGAAACCTGCAAACAATAAATGAAACATATGTGAAATGTGATCTATTAATAAAAGGAAGTACATCTCACGAATACTCAGCAGTA
>NW_017160039.1:0-234 GCF_001652005.2 Ceratina calcarata
GTAAAATTGTCAAATATCTCAGAATGCAGTCAGTCCTTTGTAAGCATACAGGTAATCTTCTTGACTTTCAAATCTTATATCTCACTATGCTATTTTTTCCTTTCACAATTCTATAGTAGAATTAAAATGAAAGTGATGATTAATGAAATTTGTTCCCTTCGATTTTTTTCCTTCAATTTTGTTAATTAGTATTTTTAGTTAAATAGTAATACAACCTTTTACAACTCCAATCCC
>NW_017160040.1:0-234 GCF_001652005.2 Ceratina calcarata
TCTTCTTCTTCTTCTTCTTCTTCTTCTCGCGTTCCTCTTCGGATCCGCGGCGTGCAACGGCCGCGACTACGCCTACCGTTTCCACCGCGAACGCCTACGATTTCTTGCTCGCGAATAAACGTACGTCCCCAACGATCGCTACAATTTCGTCGATCGTATTCAATTAAAATATTACACACACACACACACACAATCGTTTTTCATGTAATCACGCGACGCGAGATTCTAATTGGG
>NW_017160041.1:0-234 GCF_001652005.2 Ceratina calcarata
TTCGAATCGGACAGAGCGCGACGGAGTACGAAGACACGCGCGTGACGTGTCACCTATGTGCGAGCGAGACGGAGATACCTCGCAATTTCCCACCTCGCGACGACCGAGATGAAGGACAATTTCGAAAAGACGATCATCATTCCTGTACCGGACATTCCGTGTTGAGGTTTCCATGATAGATCATTCCGTGTCGTGAATTCCCGTGTTGAGGGTTACTGCGTCGGAGTTACCGTG
>NW_017160042.1:0-912 GCF_001652005.2 Ceratina calcarata
CATTAATGATGAAAAATGTTATACTATATCAGAGATCATAAATCATTATCATAATTTGAATGGACATATCTGTAGTATTTTTTCGAAATTGCACCTAATATCAAGGATTAGCTTGAGAGACGGCCGAAAATAGGCTAAACGCCGACAGGCAAATTTGTATTCGGGGCACGTCGGACAGTTTGAAAAGCGAGTTAACAGCGATCACCGTGTTTTGATTGATAGTGCATCGTTGGCGCGTCGAATATTATGCGATCCGGAACCCGGGGAACGGATGATACAGCGACTGTCCGCGTAAACGTGTCCAATCGCTGTTTTCCCATCGTCGAAACAGTCAATATTGATTTTCCGCCGGGAATTTCAGGCGACGGTCACGTTGCGCACACATGCACGATTTCTATGTGTTGCGAAACCGGCGATGTTTCCTACTTCATTTTCCCCTATTTTCCAGACTTCCTTCCAGAAGCAAATCAACGCGTTTGTGTAAACCGAATTCAGGTTTCCGGCCAACAGTCCAGCGTTTCAAAACATTTACTCAACGTTCATACAATATTAATAAATTTTTGTTTATCTGAATTGTTTTTTTACGTATTGTGAGAACTGCGTCTTAATGTGTATTCGTTACACTTAGAAAGGATTTAGTGTAGGACTTGCGTGTCTACTGCCAGTTGCTATATTTAAACGACAATCCATATCAGACATTAAATAACTCATGCTAGTCGCGCCTAAACTGCGATCTTAGAAACCTGTGAGTCTACAATCTTTACAAGCTTATATCAATTATAATAAATTCGTAAATCATTATTTAATTGATATATGCAAGAATAAAGAATTTTGGATGATGAATTTCAGGACTGTTTTTAAGAAATTTAAAGTTGTATGAACTCTTATATAATAAACAATAATAAAACATTG
>NW_017160042.1:924-2076 GCF_001652005.2 Ceratina calcarata
AATCTATTGATGCGACTTACCTATACTGATCGGTAAATATCCTGAAAATGACAATGCGTTTTTTATTCGAAAACGTCGGCACTAGTTTTCAAAACATGCTGTTAATCTTAGTTAGTCAACGCAGCCGTTGCCTACCCTCGTTAAATTCCCATTAAACAATTAACAAATAATATACAATACAAAAATTAAAAAAAAAAACTTTTGTACATATGCACATCAATTATTAAAAAAAAAAAAAATCAGAATTTTTGCATATTTCTTTATTCCCATTTGGTTTTCATCGTTGCCTGTGTGCGAGGATTCAACAACGTGTCTTTTGTGTCGAGTGTGTGGGTGTGTCCGAGCGTTGATTTAATCAATCCCGCCACGTGTATTTACAGAACAATCAAACGTAGTGGGAACAAAGCCGAACAATTGTTTTTTTTAATTCTCCTCTAACAGGTAATAAGCTATTTCTGGAATTTTTATTCAAATCAAGCGACTAACAGCAGGAGCCGCCTGAACTGTTCTCTAAAATAAGTATCATTACCAGTCACTACTTCTAGGCTACGATGAAAATTCGTTAACTAATTATTATAGATCAATAGAAGCTCTCAATAGCTACAGCTTAAAAAATGTTTTACAATTTTTAATCTCTCAGCGATGTAAACATGCACTTGAGCAATTATCAACTTGTTTAAATATTGATTATCTCTAATTTTTAAATCCTCTCTACGTATGTGTGTGTATGTGTGTGCGATAAGGGGTGGTTAAAGAGGCAGCGAATCGAATCGATTCCACAGCGTTTTCGCAGGGCGTTATATTAGTTTCTGTGAGTGGACCGTGTCGGTGTCTCTGTACACTAGATTAATGTGAATCGTGATACGAGTTACTGAGGTAATAAGATAAAATAGGAATTCGTGTACATACGCTCGCTCGACAGGAAGCTCTGTCTCTTTGAACCTGCAACCACAAGGAATCACAAGAAAACATGATTCGCATCGTCACACCCTACGACCCCTAGCCTCGCGGATAAATCGATTAAACCAAACAATCGAAACAGATAATTTTTCATTACAACAAGGCGTCAGTCTTTTCAGAAAATTATAATGAGAGCCAAAAACGAGGCAATCAATTTTCAATTCTTATGGCAATATTTAATGATTAATAAAG
>NW_017160043.1:0-234 GCF_001652005.2 Ceratina calcarata
GGCGCAGCATTGTCTCGCGTTTATCCTGCTTGTTTCCCAACGTTTTCCAATCAAATCATTTCAATTTGATCGGATCCAAAAATCGAACTGTCCAATTAGCTTTGCTTAATGAAATCATCTTTGACTCTCGATGACACGTGTCACGGGTAATAAGAATGAGGTATCGTGGAACAGGCAAGAGAGAAAGGTGTCTCTTACATTCTATGAAAACGTGGCTGATCGTTTTTGTGCGCG
>NW_017160044.1:0-234 GCF_001652005.2 Ceratina calcarata
AATCATTTTTTCTAAAAGTTTATTGTTCCAAATATTGGACACAGCTTTTTATTACCTGTCTTAAACTTTTGGCCGAGATCTTACGATTCATACAACCAAAATATTTTTCAACACTCTCATCCATGATTCAATGAACATTGAATTAGAAGTATAGTAATATAGAACTGAAGTCGATACATTAACCTTACCTGTTCATTTGTTTCTACGTTTTCTTCAAGACTCAAGACATTTATC
>NW_017160045.1:0-234 GCF_001652005.2 Ceratina calcarata
GGGTGTGTTTGAGAAATAATCTCAAAGACTCAAGGCGCTCTCGCATAGAACATAGAATCATGCGATCAATGCCCGAATCAATGAACCAATCACCAAGGACCGCGCAAATAATAAATCTGATTACTATCACTACTATCAGAAGAAATCGCCATAGTACGTTTACGTTTTCTAAATCTAATTACCTCTTTTTTTTATTTTTCTAAGTTATTTTACCCTGAAACTATTCGCGATCAC
>NW_017160046.1:0-234 GCF_001652005.2 Ceratina calcarata
TCTCTGACCGGATGGTCGATAAAATTCAAGAAATTCATCTCAAATATCACAATTTTGTGATCTGAGCACAAACTAAGGCCCGAATCATACGAACATATTTTATGTCCCCCTTCCAAGGTTGATATCATTAAATCTAAATTAGCTGATGATTGATAATGGCAAGGTCTGGATTGAGATGTTTTGTTCACGACGTCTAGACTCCATTCCGACATAGTCTCAATAAGAACCTCTCCT
>NW_017160047.1:0-234 GCF_001652005.2 Ceratina calcarata
CCATGAGGCGGTCATTAATGAATTGAGGCAAAGATTTTGGATTGTCGGACTCCGATAAGGTTTGAAAAGCTTGGTGTCGAAATGTAGTATATGCAGAATGCATCGTGCGCGACCGGCAAACCCGAAAATGGCAGATCTGCCACCTGCTAGACTAGCGTTCAGACTCCGCCCTTTTAGTTATTGTGGAGTAGATTATTTCGGGCCGATGCAAGTAAAAATAGGACGAAGACGAGA
>NW_017160048.1:0-234 GCF_001652005.2 Ceratina calcarata
CCGGAGCCACTGCACTGGTCGAGGCAACTGGTGTCACGTCTGGCACTGTATCTTGACCACTCATTTTTGCTAGACTATCTACCACACTGTCGAAAGTTTCCTGAAATTCTGCCTCGGTTTGTACAGTAGTTTCCATTTCTCACTTGTCGCGTAGACTCGCGAGGCGCACGAAGGAAGGTAGTTATATACCCCTTCGTCTTCGAAATTTCTGGAACGTCGGTAGCCCTGATTGCG
>NW_017160049.1:0-234 GCF_001652005.2 Ceratina calcarata
ATATAGAGAATGGCTATCACATTATTTTTTGAAAGGTAATTAATAAGTGTAACGTCATTTTGGGTTTATGTAATCTCTTGTTATCTCTACCAGACCTCGTCCACTATTTTTTCCATGAAATCAAGAACTCCTCGACCGCCTCGATCGCTCCAAGCGTTGTCATCCCCATTATCTAAGGCACGAGATAAATTTTTGTTGAAGAGATATCTGAAACATATCACATGTACAGAATGG
>NW_017160050.1:0-234 GCF_001652005.2 Ceratina calcarata
TTGATTAATTAATTATTATAGACCGACAGACCCGGTCCATAGTCCTCGACTTTTTACTCGGAGTTTCGCGATTCAATTCTACTTCTACCGACTGACTGGTTCGCGAGTCAATAACAGCCGTCTCCGCCAGTAGTGATAACAATAATACCTTCTCCTCGTAAGCGACAACGACAGCATTGGTAGTATTGATAGTAATATTAATTATATTAATGAGGATGTGCTAAACGATTATAC
>NW_017160051.1:0-234 GCF_001652005.2 Ceratina calcarata
AACAAGAACAATAGGAACTATATAATCTCGTTGAAACAAAATGCATTAATATTAAAGTTAGGTAACACGATTGCAAATTGCATCAGGGAGAAGGATTCATGGCGTGCCTATTACACAGAAATTTAAATCTGGCACACGTTTTTGAACGGCTCGGGACATTTTTGCTAAAATAGAACAACACACGAAACCAACGCTACTTAGCGAATGTGCTGCAGGAAACCTATTGCGAACGTG
>NW_017160052.1:0-234 GCF_001652005.2 Ceratina calcarata
ACCGCAGAAAATGATTACCTTCTACGTTTCGTATAACTACTGCCAGATGTGATGCACACTCCCGAGTCATATTCGCGTAATGAGTAATGTAATCTCTTCCACTGCAAAAAAATTCATAACTCAATTGCAATGGAAGCTATAAATACTAATATCTTACTGTTTGAGAATCAATCTCAAATACTTGAGGCGTTCTCGCATGAGACATAGGGTCATGCGATCGAAGCCTAAATCAAT
>NW_017160053.1:0-368 GCF_001652005.2 Ceratina calcarata
ATTTTCACAAATGTTCACAGTGTACATACACTGTGTACACCATCCCTGGATTGCGCACAATGCAGACAAACATTTCTTCCGAGACATTGTGAATCACATGTCCTTTGTGTACGAATGTCGCAATATTTCCCACATTTCTCACAGAAAATAAATGAAGCCGCCACTTGTAAAAAATGGTCTTCTGTTTTAGGCATCAACTTTTCCTGTGCTACATATGTTTCTTACAGGATCATTAATTTATTGAATTATACTCGCTGCATGAATACACATAATACATAAGTAGTAAAAATATATCTTACCTGATGATTCAGCCATTTCGCACTCACAAAAAGTAATAATAAGAATAACAAGAATAAATAACAATAAAG
>NW_017160053.1:388-1524 GCF_001652005.2 Ceratina calcarata
CCGCTCCTAGACTATCGGGAACTCAGGTATAAGTCCTTGCGATTTTAATTTTTAGGTTTCGCACAACCATTTGCAGGTGCTTTTTCACCAACAGCTGCTTCCGCTGCGCCTATAACAGATCCGACCGCTGCACCTATGATGTTGCCTAAACCGGGAACGACACTGCCAATCCCGGCACCGATAGCAGCGCCAGTCAGTACTTGCATACCAGCAGAATCACCACTCGTCGTATTTACGCAGTTCCCATACGTGACATCTCGTTTATCTCTGTTGATTTTTTTATTTACTAAATCATTTATTTGCAATGTGTCAATCTCTGTACTTCCTAATTTTATTTCTTCTTTTCTCTGATACGGACTTGCATCAACTACCGATAGCATTAGGCTATAGGCAATCGCAATTGTTCCTAGTAAACCTAAGAATTTCTTCATACTATCAATCAGGCTTCTGAAATCGGCGGTTTTGATTTCTTCGGTTAAAATTTATGTCTCCGGACGAACAAAGTCAGCAACTTAGCCTTGGAATGCCGAAGGTTTCAGATGGATTTGAGCTAGTTCCAGATCGTTACTGCAACAGATATTGTACAAATTTCAGATAGGAGTGTGGAATCCACACTGTCAATAACGGTGCAAACCAATACGAATATGATTTTAGGAAGTACTACTTGAGGCATGAGAATGGAAATAGTGGATTTGATAGTATATCATATTTTATGATAATTCATGATGATATATGACATAATCAATGTAAGGGAAACTTTCAGATTACGACAGTAAACAGAGGCTTTAAGCTTCATTTTGAGTTAAAATTGAATCCATTTGTTTCAATACTAGCAAAGTTATTGACACTTAAAGTTTAGCAATTCTTCTGGTAGATCATCCTACAATGGAATTCAACGATATTTTCTTCCTAGTCTATTTTCATCCCATTAGAATTAATTTGCAGAAGACTTCCAAACAACATAATAGAAATTAAAGACTTCAAGCTTTGTTTTGAACTAAAGTTGTATCCATTCTTCTAATAGTAATTCTTTCTAATATCAACTATTGAAGTGTCATCATATTATTCATTATGATTTAATGTTAGGAAATTGGCATGTTTTTATTTATTGACGGTTTTCATCCCTTAACCCTTTG
>NW_017160054.1:0-234 GCF_001652005.2 Ceratina calcarata
TATCGATATGCTTCGTTCTCTTATGAAAGACTGGATTTTTGACTAGCTTTATTGCGCTCTGATTATCCACGAACAGAGTTGTCGCTTCTTTGCAAGGACATCCAATGTCATTCAGAAGTCTTCGTAACCAGGCTAGCTCTCTCGTTGCCATCGATGCGGCTACGTACTCCGCCTCAGTAGTACTCGTCGTTACCGACTTTTGTCTTTTTGAGTTCCACGTAACAGCCCCATTCG
>NW_017160055.1:0-234 GCF_001652005.2 Ceratina calcarata
TATATATGTACATACATTTTACATAATGTTTATATACATAATTAGCATGCATTTAGAACAGTAGTCTGAACAAAATAAAAAGGGCAGTTCTAATGCAAAACAGAAATGAGAGTATCATATACAAACTAGTATACATACAAACGAGTATCATATACGTAGTGTACGAAACATGCACAACGTATTTACAGATTCACTGTATAAACATAAGTATGTACAATAGTATCAGTATTTACA
>NW_017160056.1:0-234 GCF_001652005.2 Ceratina calcarata
CTTCCCGTCTACTCCCGGCTTGGGAATGAGTGTGGTCCGATTCACCTTCCAACAAACCGGGTAATATTGGTGCAGCAACAGCAGATTGAACAGCTTAGCTGCCACTTGCAAAGCTCCCTCTTTATGCAAATTCGCATTGCGCATCCCGTCAACGCCAGCAACCGTGTCTGCCTTCACCTTCCGCATTTTCACCGCCAGATCTTGTAGCGTGATCGGGACCATAATCTCCTCCAC
>NW_017160057.1:0-234 GCF_001652005.2 Ceratina calcarata
AACTGATACACGTAAGGGTAAAGCTATCGTTTATTTTTTATCTTCAACATTAATATCTATATTACACATTTTAATATTTATGCATACACGTGCTATTAACCAATTTTATTTGCAATAACATTTTCATTCAAGAGATCTCATACGATCTTTTTCATCCCATGATATTTAGTTTGTTTCTTTCTCCTTTTTGTTTCTTTTTTTATGTAATACATGCGATAGTAGATATATATATAT
>NW_017160058.1:0-234 GCF_001652005.2 Ceratina calcarata
ATATAGACTTGGTTATCATTTTATTAACCTTCTTAATACATTGTATTTTGTAATATTATAATTCTTAGGATGACAGAGGATCTGATATTTTCTGATGTGTGATATTGGTCCAGTCATTTCCATATTCATGAACTGTGGTCTTTTTCATATTTTGGAAGATACGGTGTTACGATTGATGGCTACAGGGTTAGGTAGGCTTACATTTTTATCCTCAGGATAACACTATGTGCTTTG
>NW_017160059.1:0-234 GCF_001652005.2 Ceratina calcarata
AGTCCACCAAGAACACCACAGAGTAATGGTGTTGTAGAAAGGGCAAACAGATCTACAATAGAAATGACTAGAGCTATGATTTCAGATTCAGAGTTACCACTGGATTTTTGGGGAGAGGTGGTATATACTGCCGCACATATAAGAAATAGAATAAAGTCAAAAGTACATAGTATGACGCTATATGAGATTTGGAATAAAAGAAAACCAAACATAAGATACCTGAGAAGATTTGGA
>NW_017160060.1:0-234 GCF_001652005.2 Ceratina calcarata
CAAGAAACTGACGAGACGAGCTAATGCGTTGTCGGACGGTCGCGCTATTTTTTTTCAATAGCACTAATAGTCCTGACAATTGACTTTCGGCTTGTAAACCGAATTTAACGTTGATTGATAAAGATAGAATATTTTCCAAATAATGCTGTCGATCCTCTGCGCGAACTCAGGTATTCGGCTTGAATTAAATTTCCGAAGAACGACGTTGTCCCCGGTTCGAGATTTATTCACGTC
>NW_017160061.1:0-234 GCF_001652005.2 Ceratina calcarata
ACGGGCGAAAAACAGGGGAAGCGAGCGTCGAGGGATAAAAGATCCGACCCCTGGTAGAGCCCGCTATCCCCTAAGATAGCCGTGCTTACTAGAGCCACGGCCCGCTTCACGGGCAACAATCGAACCCAAGAAACGATCTGGCGGTGGCCAGATCCCGCGTCGCGTAGTTTATAGCCTTCGTCGATAAGTTAGATTAAGTGTCTGCCAGAGTCGAAGCGTGACCCCGCCTTCTCC
>NW_017160062.1:0-234 GCF_001652005.2 Ceratina calcarata
AATTAAAGTAATAGGTTTCGCTTTTTTGGGTGTGAATGTATAGAGTTGGACTTGTTCGGAGACTAGTAAGTCCTTTACCATTATGAAATGTTCAAGTTTGTTACAAAAAATGATATGGCTATTGAAGCTCGTTTCTTTAATTGAGCAAGCGTTTTTGTCTAAATTAGCTTTTTTTAAAATGACTATTAGTTTATTAATTTCTGTGTTATGCGTATAGATAGGGGGAGGCTTTAA
>NW_017160063.1:0-723 GCF_001652005.2 Ceratina calcarata
ACTAAGCACAGAATGACTCCGATAAATTCTTAAGCTTTTTAATCCTTTACGCGACTCACTTGCCACAGGATAACGGCTAAGAACTGATTGACCAAAAATACAATGTATCACGATATACTATCCACGCGACGTTCCGCGACACGTAATACGCGACGGTTCCTTCACGACTGCTCTAAGATGATTCCATTTGCGCGGCGGTCAGAAACAAAATACTATCGATGCCTAAATGCAGTGTCGGATCACAAAAAGAAATAATGTATGATTTCAATAATTTACATTTTACATCGGCTTGACGCCGATGCTCGATATTGACGATTTTTCATTTCGAGCTCCGAATTTTATTTTTAAATAGTTACTAATTAAATAAAATGAAATAAAAAGAAACTGTTACTAACAGTATTTTTCGGTCGACATAATTTTTATTTTAAAAAGAATTTGAACTTCTTGATTTATTAAAAATAGAAAATTAATCGTACTATTTATTTATAGGTTATGTTTCTTATTCTTTATTTATTTATAATTTGCTGTTTGCTAATTATTTTGCTGTTGTTAATTATTATTAACTGCTGTGGAAAACAACCGCTCGCAGGTCACCTGAGTGGCAGGGATTGCTAATAAATGCCTTGCAACTGCCGCTAATAGAGGGAATCTAATAATATTAGCTTTCCACTATACAGGGTATTCCACCTAACTTGACCACCTTAAATATATCGCTTATTTTTT
>NW_017160064.1:0-234 GCF_001652005.2 Ceratina calcarata
AAGAGCTTCGTCTACATAATTCTGGTAGTCGACTAAATATGAAACCAAAAATGGTCAGCAATGTTGCTGCTAAAACGGAGGCGTTTAAACTTCAAGCCAGAAGCATTCTAGTGAGTAACAATGAACTGCTTATTAAGAAAAGGGACAATGGAATAGCTGTTAAGGATAATCATAGTATCTCATTGGGCCATGGCCGGCCGATCTTAGTTAATAAGTCCTTTACCGATGATGGAA
>NW_017160065.1:0-234 GCF_001652005.2 Ceratina calcarata
CTTGCTGCGGTTTCGGTTGCAGAAGACGAACAGAACCTCGTCGAAGGGGAGTACGTGCCCCTTGCTAGACTATCAACGCCACTCCGATTGATGCTTTTACGAAAATCCACCGGGCCGGGATAAAATAGATGGCGGATGCGTCGAAAAACATTTTCTTTGTGCCATCTCGCGGATGAGCGTTGCCAGCCAGTGGGGTGAAATATCGGCCGATACGCAGAGTGCGCCGCCGGGCAG
>NW_017160066.1:0-234 GCF_001652005.2 Ceratina calcarata
CGTGCATTACTTGCAGCTAATTAAATCGATCCTTGTACTTTAACCTTAGAGACAGTAGTTCTGAATCCTTGGTAACTACTTATTTGTGTCCCCGTTCGCTTAATCTATCTTTCCTTCACGACGTTTCGATGCCACATTTTTGCTGATATTCTTAGAAAACCAGTTTATTATTTAACCAACTAAATTTTTATCTTGTTTATGTAGCAACTATACAAATAACGCTTCACAAAAAGC
>NW_017160070.1:0-234 GCF_001652005.2 Ceratina calcarata
TAAACCCTTAAGGTATCGTATCCTGCAGAAAAAACGTTCTCGAACAAAGAAAGAAAGAAGGAAAGACTTTCACTCGGAAATACGTTATTCAAGTCCGTGCTTCAACAACAAACACGATTTTATTTTAATTGTTAGCTCCACTGCCGCTCTTTTTTAACTCACGCATAAATAACGAACACATTAAAATATTCCGTGTTCATTAGAACACGCACCGTTCTGTTTAGTAACGCAAGT
>NW_017160071.1:0-234 GCF_001652005.2 Ceratina calcarata
ATTGGAAGGCAATCGTCCCAGCCATAAAGATCGCAATAGAGTTTCCGACACACACATGCCAGCCAACCCCCTCATATGTCGCAAAAACTGCGACGGCTTGCGGTCACCAAGCTCCTCGTGCTCCAGAAATTGTCTGGCCTTTTTTTCTTGGGACACACTTAACCGCTGGATCAGCTCTGTTTTCAACGTATCATACAAGCCAGTAACCGGAGGTTCCACCAGAATGTCACGGAC
>NW_017160072.1:0-234 GCF_001652005.2 Ceratina calcarata
TAGTCATCTTTATCCTACCGGAAGAATCATTCAAAAGAATCAACCCTTTAAAAACTACATTTGTGTTTGTATGCACAACGTTATTATGGAATGGAATAGAATCGTAAAACCATAGTCCAGGTCCATAAACCCAAGCGCCGCTTCCTTTTCATTAGTAGCATTAATCCATGTTTCGGGAAGATGAAGGATAACGGGCAACCAAAAACGGTCAGTGCGATGGGCAGTTCGCCGACA
>NW_017160073.1:0-234 GCF_001652005.2 Ceratina calcarata
AATAAGATCTTCTATCCTGTGAATCATTGGCCCAGTCTGCATCGACGAAACCAGTTAAAGGTTCGATCGTCTTCGAATATCGAAGTCCCACTTCGGATGTGCCTTTCAGGTACCGGCGTTCTAATGACTATCGTCGTGTCCAGAATTAAACTGGCTGAGATAACTGGCAGCATAGGCGAGTGTTACCTCTTGACCGTCAATTGAGTCGTCGCTTGAATCGCTAGCATTATCTTC
>NW_017160074.1:0-734 GCF_001652005.2 Ceratina calcarata
ATATGTAGAAATATAATTGATTCATAAATGAATACATATTGCAATATTGAATAGTTAAAAAAATATCTAAATTCTGTCTAATGAAATTTCGTGATTAGATTTGATATATCAGGATTATGCTCTCTATAATTACTTGATACTAAAATTGAATGCATATTGGAATATTAAATGATCAAACAGGATTCTAAATTCTATCTAAAGAAATTAGGTGATTAGATTTGATGCATTTATAAGAGAATTGAATATCAGGATTATGTATACAAATATAATAACTTGGGCTGTTGTCAGTGTAAACGCAATTTACGCGGGCGGCTAACTTGCAAAAATCGAGTGGCAACTTAAAGCGTTGAAACAGCTTGCCGCGCGATACACCGAAAGGGAAAACAAAGGAATCGTTCTAATCGTCGTGGCGCAGGAAAAATATCATGTAAAAACACATGCGTGGTGGTTGGAGGCTTGTTAATCCGGATTAAACGAGGCTCGGGTACATTTTCAGGGAGGACGATTGAATAGGTCTTGAATAAACCGATTTAAACGAGCTGCAAAACTAATGGAACCAAATGGCTAAAGGAATTTTGCGCCAAAAGTAGCTCGATAAATATGAAGCATTTATTCTCTGAATAAATACCAGATTCTGATGAATGAATTCCACAATTTTATCATTTAAATAGGAATTCTATTTATTTTCAGATATTCCAATAGTGGAGATTGTAAATGTTGTCAGATGTTCAAAC
>NW_017160075.1:0-234 GCF_001652005.2 Ceratina calcarata
TTAATACATTGTTTAAGTGATAAAAGTAATTTCTATATTCTTTTTTAACTGATATCGTGAAGGTCTTATTTTTCATAGATATCTAATAATAATACCATCTGATTTCGCTTAAATCAAACGGATTAACGATATAGGACATAGATAACATCGTCATGAATATGTTGCTATTGGTTGAGGAAGAAAAGTTAAAGTTTCGAGAATCAAAGTATTGTACAGTTCTTGAGAATCGAAAAA
>NW_017160076.1:0-234 GCF_001652005.2 Ceratina calcarata
CAATATAGTGTTTTATTAACCAAGGGAGGTGTTTGACATTTCTTATAATCATTATCTATTTTCAGTACATTTTGTTTTCTAAAATATGCAAATAACTAATTCTGTGAAACAGTTTTCCTTTTTTTGTAAAGGGTCTTTTTCATGTAAAATTCAAACACGTATCACTAATTCACTGGTTCTTTCAATGCTTTCCCAATCGTAAAATACGTCTTGTTCTTCACCTTTATACTCCAC
>NW_017160077.1:0-234 GCF_001652005.2 Ceratina calcarata
ATGCTGTAGACATTCTTATACTTAACGATTAAAGCATTGATTGTTACGATTTATATAAGTACTGAAAATTCCTTTTTTATTAACACGCATCGATTTTAAAGGCGAATCTGGTTTAGAAACCATAAAAGCGCAATGACACACGCGGAAACTCCTACTAGCCATTCTTGAATGTCGAAAACCGTTGTCGATCGATCACAAGAAACGACTTTATTCTTCACGAGTATGTCATAAGTA
>NW_017160078.1:0-234 GCF_001652005.2 Ceratina calcarata
ACGGCCGCGAAACCTTTCACTGCTTAGGAGGTATTGCTGCTTATACACCTGATTACGAGATTACGTACGAAGGTGGTTCAAAAAAATGCAAAAAAATGCCGCCTGCATCAGTAATAGCGTCTCAAAAACAAATCGAGAGCATACCTTACGGAACCTTCGATAAAAATAACCTGCAAACCATAACATATTTTCCAACTAGTAAACTTGAACTTGAAAATGCACCAATGTTACCGG
>NW_017160079.1:0-234 GCF_001652005.2 Ceratina calcarata
CCGATGGGAACTTTGGCGAGAAGTTAAGAAAACGGTGTTTTGCGAGAGGGAGCCACATATTTATGAGGATAAGCCATTGGTTATGTTGATGCCATTTTCATGTACCTTTCACCAATAACCCCAACGATATTCGGCACCGAATTTACTCGGGACACTGATCCCCTCGCTTGAAATACCTCCATCCTCGATATTTATAAGAATTTCATATTTCCTTGAAAGTTATTTTTTCATTTA
>NW_017160080.1:0-234 GCF_001652005.2 Ceratina calcarata
TTACAGACGAGACACCCTTACAAATAGACACTCGTGGCCGGAGTGTATGTGTGTGGGGAAAAATGATTTGCCCATGCCTGGTCTAGACTGACGACACGACACCATCCTGGGTTTTTTGAGATGGTGGGGCGGCCGAGCCAGTACTGTAGCCTTTACAACTGCTTTTACACGCTTTTCCGTATACTCTCAGTTGTAAAGGCTACGGTACTGGCTCGGCCGCCCCACCACCCCAAA
>NW_017160081.1:0-234 GCF_001652005.2 Ceratina calcarata
ACTCCGGACTGTCACAAAGAACCCTACCGGGATAATACAACCGGCGACCAGCTACATATAAGAGCTATGATGGTCACGGGAACGTCCGAGACTCGGACACGTATAAATTAGACGTGCCCTTGTTTCGACACTCATAATCAGTGTGATCGTCAGGAACGGGAGATACTCTTTCCATCCTCTTAAATTCGTAATCGAATATGAATTACACGAATAGGAATTCACGTTAAACGCGTG
>NW_017160082.1:0-234 GCF_001652005.2 Ceratina calcarata
AACATCTTATTTTTTCGATGCTCGATCTCGCATTGATATTGTTGGATTTTAATATCATTTTGACGCGTTAAAATAAAAATAATGTTAACGTACGTACATTACCACCACCTACATTAAAATTCTTTTTATTTCGACGCGTTAAAATTATAATAAAATCCAACAGTACCGATGTTAGATCGAGCATCGAAAAAATAAGATGTATATTTATTACTCGTTTTGAATTTTGTCCCCCTA
>NW_017160083.1:0-234 GCF_001652005.2 Ceratina calcarata
CGCCAAGAATACTTGGGGATTTCGACCCACCAGCCATAAAATTGCCCTTTTGGCATTTAAGGAACTACCTGAAAGTGAATAGCGGAGGTTTGACGGGTACTTTTGTTCCTCGATCTGCCGACTCTCGACAAAATATCATTGAGATCCCTCTGTTATACATGTAATTATTTTTATGTTATTCATCCGTAAACATGTACCTAAGCTGTCTCATCCCTTATCTAGAGCAATAGCCAG
>NW_017160084.1:0-234 GCF_001652005.2 Ceratina calcarata
AAGCACTTATTTATGCAACTATTTTCTTTAATAAAAAATAACAAAAATTCAGAAAGGTCAAGATTAACCGATCAACATTTGTCATGAATTTTAAAAATTGCATCAGCTCGATATATTTAACCAACTTTTGATGACTCGTTTTGTAAAAAACGATGTGAAATATCTTCTAAAAAGATTAAACTTTAATTTTGTTTATTACTTATTATAACTTTTATTTTTGTTTTTTTTTTATAA
>NW_017160085.1:0-2474 GCF_001652005.2 Ceratina calcarata
AATTCCGAAGGTCCGTTGACTCATATTGGAGCTCATTATTTCGTAACATTAACTATCGACAACCCGACCAATTTTTCCCGAAAATCAACGCATTCTTAAGACCAAAAAAGCACAGCAATATTTCCAAACTCACCATTAAACATGACGATCCAATATTTATTAATAAAGCTCTACCATTCATACCCCCGAATTCTAACGAACCATCTACCCTATCAAAACCTGACGACATCCTAAATGCAGTCGGAATAGTATTTGAAGCTATAAACACCTCTAGATTCCCTGATAATAACTCTCGACTACACCAATTAGTCAATTCATACGCTAACAATATTAAACGCGATTTTAATTATCGTAGAGCTAAGAATCTGTGACCATAACTACCTTCACTGCCAATAATTTAGCAATTGATCCAATAGCGCATAATTCTGATTACAATCCCTTTTGTAACTTATCAACTTTAACCCGAATTCTTCACAACTTCCCTAATAAAACTTCTTCTGGGCTGGACATGATCCCAGCAATCGTTCTAAAGCACTTACCGCCCAACATCATTCTTAACTTACTAATAATATTCAATAATAGCATCAACCATAACTATTTCCCAGTAAACTGGAAGACTGCTAAAGTACTCCCAATCAATAAAAAAGATAAAGACCCTTCGCTACCTAACAGCGACAGACCTATAAGCCTGACTTCAAACCTCAGCAAAGTGTTTGAAGCTGTTAGGGATAGGTGGCCCTAACGCGGTTCAGCCGGGAGAACGGGTGTTACGTGTAATTAAATTGAACAATAATCTTTTCAAAAAAAAAAACCTGGTTTATTTTTCCTCAAATCAGACTCGCAGCTTTGGAGGCTCCTCAGGTCCGTTCTCTCCGGGAATTGAGTGCGTCCGGTGATTCTGTCCTCTGAGCCTCCTTTCGTGATTATTGTCACTCAGCGACGGCGGCGTCGTCTCCGGTCGTCCCGATCTCGACTCGGCGACCAATCCCGACGTCGTACTCGGTTACTGAAAAACACAAACCAATAAATATGGGCTCACTAGAATATATGAGCCGCACGAGGTTTCAATTCAACAGCGTGCTGTAGCGGACTGTATGATTCGGAGGCTTTNTCATTAAAAAAGATAAAGACCCTTCGCTACCTAACAGCGACAGACCTATAAGCCTGACTTCAAACCTCAGCAAAGTGTTTGAAGCCATTATTAACATCCGCATAATTAAATCCTGTAATACTAATAAAATTATTCCAAATTACCAATTTGGTTTCAAACATAGACATTCCACGACCCATGCTATCCATAAATTTATTCAAGACATCAACGAAATCCTAAATAACCGTAAAATGTTGGGAGCTACCCTTATTGACTTAGAAAAAGTCTTTGATAGTGTTTGGCACAATGGACTCCTATTCAAATTAAATAAAAAGAACTTTCCACCCAATTTAATTCTACTCATATATGACATGATTAGTGGTAAATCCTTCAACACTACGGACGGTACCTCTCTTTCCACCATGACATTTCATATCCAAGAAGGTTTACAGCAAGGGACTGTCAATTCACCCCTACTTTTCAATATCTATACCTCTGAACTCCTTCAGTTATTCGATCTTAACTCTCCTAACAGCCCATCTCACGCATTAGCTTTCGCTGATGACTTAATCATTTATACAGTAGACCGTCATGCTACCAACATACAGGCGCAACTTAATACGTTGGTCAACAAAATCAACGAGTATTACTGCACTTGGAAACTCAGAATTAACCCACTGAAAAGTGAATCAATAATCTTCCATAAACCTACCCAGGTCCTCTCTAACATAGCTAGAGCGGGCTTAAAAAATTTTACTATCCATATCAAAGACCCTAATTCAGATTCGACAGTCCCAATACCGACTTGTAAAAAAGTCAAATACCTCGGGTACTCGATTGACTATGTGGCAAGAGACAACCTCCAAATTGATTCTGCGATTTCTAAAGCCCGCAAAGCATTCTTGGCAAATGCTCGAATTTTTAAAAACAGGCTCTTATCCACAAAAGTCAAAACCATTCCCTACATGCTACTCATTAGGCCCATCCTCTCATATGCTTTCCCCGTCTGGTGGAATCTCAAAAATACTAATGCCGAACAACTTAGACTTCTCGAACGCTCATGCCTGAGAGCATGCACACAGTTATACCGATCTCGTGAGTCTAACTGGAAGAACTATGTCTCCAACAAGTACCTATATCGGGTGGCCAACATCCATCGAATAGACAACTACCTCATAAGAATAGCAAGAAACTATTTCTCCAAGCTCAAATCTAACCCCAACCCTATTATTAAAAATCTAGCGACCAGTTCCTCTGTACCTCTCACTAAGCAGCTTAATTCGGGCTATATTGTCCCTCAAGCATTCTTAATGTGCGATGCACTAGGCATTATTCAAAATGCATCCAATACGCCGATACTGTATCACTGGCGCCGAAATAAGGC
>NW_017160086.1:0-234 GCF_001652005.2 Ceratina calcarata
AATTTTTTAAATCATGATTTCATAATCTATTTCTACTTTAATATCCGTTATGGTGAATTGAAAAAAGATTCTATTAGGCATTTTTCAATTTCAAAGAATGATCGTATCTCCATCTACGAAACAAATAACAATAGGTACTTTTATATAGAAATATTTGTTTCTATTCTTCAGTTAATTGTTATTCAAAAATATGGGAAAACAGTCTGAGTTAAATAAACGTAACAAGTCCAGGCA
>NW_017160087.1:0-234 GCF_001652005.2 Ceratina calcarata
TGCTTCACTTGTCCAAAAACCCATTTCTCTTTTCCGTAGTAGTTGCGACATTCTACCCTATCACCTACACGCAATTCTCGTACAACCTTATGTTCTTTGATCATGTTATTTTCGCGTAATGTTTGTTTTGGTAACAATAAATCGAAACGTGTGCGTAATTAATAAATAATAAATAATTAATATTTTCGGCTGGCGATTTCTCTGTCGAAGGGTGAGGCGTATTTCTGTAGTGCA
>NW_017160088.1:0-234 GCF_001652005.2 Ceratina calcarata
CTTAGGAAAATGTTTATATAAGTGAGTCTCGAATGTGAGGAGAAATGGGGTTATGGACATAAAGACTCAGTTTTCTTTTTTTCGATTTGAGGCAAAAACAAAACAAAGACATGAAAGACGCCTCCTCCCGTTTCTTGTATACAGAAATTTGTATTTACTTTATATTCTATTTGTATCGGATTATCGCAATAAATTGCGAGAATTCATATCATTATCGCAATAAATTGCGAGAAT
>NW_017160089.1:0-234 GCF_001652005.2 Ceratina calcarata
AAAAAAAAAAAAAAAACGAAAACTGAAGACCAGAAATCGCTGCACAGTAGGTTCGCGTCTTGTCACCGACCATATTTTTTTATTTTTTTTCTCACATTTACTATTTATCGAGCAGAGTTCATTATTTAAACAGTATTTTTCAATTGTTTGCAAATATTTTAACAATGAGCAGGTAATGCGAATCCATCAAGAGTTTACTTAATATCTTTGCAAATCCAACTATCTACCATAAAA
>NW_017160090.1:0-234 GCF_001652005.2 Ceratina calcarata
CTCGAGCGGCTGTGCGTCGCCGTCGAGGCCTGGTTGCGGAAGAGGTTGTCGCCTGGGGATCATCTTTACTCGTGTAGGTTGACGATGTTCAGCGAGATGTTCTGGACGTTGGAGACCGGTGGGCAGGCTCTTCTTTGTCCTCACGCGGACTCTAGGCGAGTGCCGGAGCCAGGGGAGACACCTCATGGGTTCTCCGTTGTTGGATCTCCTTATGTTGACGATTCGGCGACCGCC
>NW_017160091.1:0-234 GCF_001652005.2 Ceratina calcarata
CACAGTGTGTCAGATTCTACGATCCATGGGCAGTTGACGAATCTGTCGGATGGTATTCCATGGTGGACATTCCCGACAACGACGTTAGACTCGGAGTCGCATTCGGCTTCGGTGACAGTGACTTCTGCCACGTCGAATCGCGATTCAAAGGCACCTACACCACGGCATTAGAACATGGGAGAGCCGGCTGGCGTCCCGCTTAGATTTCAACGATTGATGAGCAAAAGGAAAGAC
>NW_017160092.1:0-234 GCF_001652005.2 Ceratina calcarata
ACGAGTAATTTACAAAAAACGAAAAAACAGTTTTTTGCGAATTACTCGTAAACTATTAAAGCTAGCGAAGAATTTTTACATGGAAATTGTAGCTCTCGTCGTCCTCTACAAAAAAGGTCATATGCAATTTTCCTATATCTCTATCGGTTTAGAAGTTATTGGCAAAAAACGAAAATTTTGCGAAATCTGAAGGGGTACCCCTTCGAAAAATCTCGGAAAAATCGAAAATTTTTT
>NW_017160093.1:0-234 GCF_001652005.2 Ceratina calcarata
AGAGTAAAATAATTCACAGAGATCTAAAATTGGGCAACTTGTTTTTAAGCGATGAATTGCAGGTAAATATTGGCGATTTCGGATTGGCTACCAGACTGGAGCACGAAGGGGAACGTAAAAAGTAATTGTCTTCACGTCCGTTCGAATGTCTAATAAAAAGCTGAGCCGTTTCTACTTTCGTGATAAGACTTTGTGCGGTACACCGAATTACATAGCACCCGAGATCCTGACTAA
>NW_017160094.1:0-234 GCF_001652005.2 Ceratina calcarata
AAACCGGACACTGATTTTCACTGTTAATGCCCTTTATTTAAGAACGAATGGACGTTAGGCCTGGAATTTTCCGGCATGGTCGGGGAATGATTCGTCCTGGTCTTTCTATCCAGCCGGCAACCTCTTTGGTCGTCCTCGTGTCCTCTGGTTGAACTCCTTAACGTCTTCGACGATCTGTTTTTCTGAAATGTTGCAAATGCGAATTAATGAGTATTGCGTCGCACTTCAAGCTCG
>NW_017160095.1:0-234 GCF_001652005.2 Ceratina calcarata
AAATGACTTCCTTGGGCAATCTAGTGTTAAAGAATGTAGAAGTTATTATTAAGAACTAATAGCAGCTTCTCTTCTGACAGATTCACCTCTCGATTTGGTCATTCGAATATTGTCAACAGGACTGTTTCAAAAGCCAGTAGGTTTAGTCACTTGTTTCACATATTTAATGATTCCAGAAGAGAGCTTCGTACGCATTTTATATCACAGCTTGCATGATATCTCAACGTACTTCTA
>NW_017160096.1:0-545 GCF_001652005.2 Ceratina calcarata
TAGTGGATAGAAAGGTATTTAAATGGGAGGTTCCTCACGTAATTTTAAACAACATTTTCCTTAGCGAAAAAGTTGCTGACCAATAACCAAGTGTCATAGTCCGAGCCGCCACTCACGTGGCTGAGCGCAAGTCCTACACGCGTTCTCATTGGTCAGTGTTTTTCGTTAATAATTCAAAAACTATGGCACACTTTGCATTTTACCAAAAGGAATTGTTGTTCAGAATCACTCCTTTTCTATTAATCCCTTGAACGACAATTTATTTTCAGTCAGCATTTTAAAAAGAGGAAAGTTTACGACGAGCTGGACTCGTCATTTCCGTTCAAGGGGTTAATATCGTCGGGAAACATCAGAAATCTTCGGGGTGAAATAGTACTTTAAGTCATTAACCCCTTGAACGACAATTTATTTTCAGTCAGCACTGCTCTGGCTCTTCTTCATCTGACTGTTCATATTCACTCAATTCAACACTGTCATTATCACTTTCGCATAAAATATCCCCCAATCTTTTAGCCATATCTGGTAATATTTCTACACGTTATATA
>NW_017160096.1:2000-2484 GCF_001652005.2 Ceratina calcarata
TACATAAATTATAAAAGTGCATTATAAAATTGAGGAAAAAACAAAAGCAAATGTTATATAAAATGCATTTAGAGACGTCCTCTACTGATTGTCATATCGTTAATTGTCCTACGATAATTTATTGTTAAGTAATCATTTCACAAACTTGCAAAATTTACGAACACAAACGCTGCGATGCCATAATTTTGTTGAGTAGTATACGACAACTCAATTTCTATTGAATATTTTCGAGAGTGTAATTAATTTAGGAGATCCAGCAATTTTTAGATACAGCGACGTTTCCGGGAATTCCGACAATCCCGCACTACAGGGTGTTCAAGATTACTGTATTTTTTCGCGTTCAAGGTCACTTGAAGGTCGTCGAACTCATCTTGACGTCGACTATAATATTGCATTATGAGAAATACATATTAATATGCAAAAAAAATATAGTGACCTTGAAAAAACTATTAAAATCTTCAAAGGATTTTTTTTTATCATGTAC
>NW_017160097.1:0-234 GCF_001652005.2 Ceratina calcarata
CATCAATACCTACAACTTCTGTATAAAAACGTTTTCACTATCGTCAATAATTAATGTCGTAACGTATTTGTCACTGCAGTGAATATAAATTGTATAATAATATATATAAATACATTTATACATATAAATGTTCCAAATAGAAGATTTCCTGCGAGTATAGCAATTGCTAAAACATTCGCAGCAAAAATCGAGTCATGGGTATCACACGTCGTTGCACAGATCCCATCCACGTGC
>NW_017160098.1:0-234 GCF_001652005.2 Ceratina calcarata
GAAGAATACCTATCGAAATGAAACTAATTTTGATAAAGAGAACTAGCAAGTGGTTAGATTCAACTTGCTTCTATTGAATTTACCTTGCACTGTAACACATTTATAAGCCTCTATTTCACCTCTCCTATTGTGCAGTTTACTAAGCAATAAGATTAAAGACTTACTTGGCACCTCTTTCCATCAATTGCGGAATCGATTCAGGTACAGAAATTTGGTTAAACTGCGACTCATCGC
>NW_017160099.1:0-234 GCF_001652005.2 Ceratina calcarata
TCGAAATAGCCAACTTTTGGCAATAAATTTCGTTTTTCCTCAATAACTCCTAAACTGTTCGTCTTAGGAGAAAATTGCATACAACCTTTTTTGTAGAGGACGGCGAGATCTACAATTTCCATCTAAAAGTTTTTTGCTAGCATTAATAGTTTACGAGTTATTAACGAAAAACGAAAAACCAGTTTTTTGCAAATTACTCGTAAACTATTGACGCTAGCGAAAAATTTTTACACG
>NW_017160100.1:0-234 GCF_001652005.2 Ceratina calcarata
TCACTGTCATCCGGTTCGTCTTCTACAATTACATGTGATATATTGGTAGGAATTGGTTTTTTATGATACATTGTACAATTCAATAATTGTAACATGTCCATTGGTATTGGATAGTCCATGCAGTTTTTTTTACTGTTTTTTAAGTATAATTTTGTTCTCGTTATTGCAGCGATAGTTTGTGGCTTCAAACGATTTCTGTCTAAACTTTGTACCTCACGGACCATCGAAAAGAAA
>NW_017160101.1:0-234 GCF_001652005.2 Ceratina calcarata
CACGTTGGGCCATTCCACCACAGCGATGCCTCCTTGAGTTGACGAGGCGATAATCTCCGCGAAGCACAGTCTGCAGGATTATCTTTTCCGGGGACATGATGCCAATTGGAGTTCGCGAGCTCTTGGATTTCGGTGACTCGATTTCGTACGAAGTCTGCCCACCGGTGAGCATCGCCGCAGATGTACGCGAGCACGACCGTGGAGTCCGTCCACAGATGAATCGGAACGTTTTCG
>NW_017160102.1:0-234 GCF_001652005.2 Ceratina calcarata
ATCGCAGATATTTTCACTAAAGCGTTGAGTAGAGAAAAATTTAAAAAGTTTAGAGAGTTATTATAAATAAAAAATATAAGTAATCGAACAAAAGACTTAAAAGTTTGAGTATTAATATCTTTAATTCTAGCTGGTCAATTCTTTTCAGATTGTTATATTGTATATTACATTATATATGTATAATCGAAAAGTAGTCAACTTTGATTAAGCATAATTCAGAAACTATGTGATAAA
>NW_017160103.1:0-234 GCF_001652005.2 Ceratina calcarata
ACGGGCGAAAAACAGGGGAAGCGAGCCGTGTACGGAAGCATACGAGATCCCTGGTAGAGACGCGCCACGGTAAGGAACGACGGATCGGCGAGTCTCGTCGTCTGCACCGTTCGGTCGAGGGACGAAGGACGCGATCCCTGCGCGGACGGGGTTACGGGACGTATGGGGAGTGAATGTGCAGGAGGGGAAGAGCAGGGGGGTTGGAAATAGGGGGGAAGAAGAGGGGAAGCGAGC
>NW_017160105.1:0-234 GCF_001652005.2 Ceratina calcarata
TCTTGCTATTAATATTTTTCTCCTGTGTGATTTCCAGATTCTATATCCATTTGGCAAATACCCCACGAATGTATAAGATTTACACCTGTCATCCAGTTTCTTCTGCGGTTCCAGTATTTTTACGTATGTTCTGCATCCAAATAGTTTTATGTTTTGTAGGTTTGGCCTACGACCAGTCTATGCTTCTGCAGGAGTTTTATCTAAAGTTTTCGTTGGGCTCCTGTTTAATAGATA
>NW_017160106.1:0-234 GCF_001652005.2 Ceratina calcarata
CGGTTCGTTACGTGGACGCGAATGGGTTTAATTAAGATGAACGAGAAATTAACGACGTTAGGTGAAAACCCGAGTTTTCGGTTGCATGACTCCTTGATAACGCACGCCTCGAACTAATTGCAACGACGTTATTGCGTTTTAATGATTTAATTGAGATGACGCCTGACGTCACAGTCGCTCCGTGTGAAAGCCAATTGGTCGCAGACATATTCCTTTAGATATAATTAATTATTA
>NW_017160108.1:0-234 GCF_001652005.2 Ceratina calcarata
GGCGTATTCTGAGTATAAAAGTACTAAGGTGTTTTTATCCTAAAACTTACTGTTGCTGAGGTATACATGCTCAATTTGTAGTTCCTTATCATAAAAGAATTGAATGTGACATGACTACTATTCGTGGAACGACGTTCGGGGAAGAATAGTTCTAGACGGGACGTTAAATGATCAAAGTGAACCGGTCTCGCGAGAACATTCGACCGTTTGCAATTTCAAAATATATCGCAATCA
>NW_017160109.1:0-234 GCF_001652005.2 Ceratina calcarata
CTTTCGCAAATTCAATGCTATGCAGATTCTAAATATCATATTGAATGCTGCAAAAACGAAGAATCACCTTTCTCATTTGATGACCGCAAAAGATCGGCGGAAGTTAAAGCAGCGCTAGTCGCTGAAAATAATATTTTGCACCGAACGGCAAAGATGATTTTTCAATTTTTCCAAGACGTGGGGAAGGATCTTCATATTTTGGAAAACATGACGATGGGTCGAACAAAGTGCGCG
>NW_017160110.1:0-234 GCF_001652005.2 Ceratina calcarata
AAATTTACACTTAATCTGAGATTTGCTTACTTAATTTCAGATACTCGCATGCTGCGTTTGCACTTCAGCACGTGTTTCACATTTTAGTTTGTTCCGGATTGTTAAAGAGCAGTATTTCGTAACGCACTTAAAAATGCAAATATGCTCTGATCTGAAATAATAAGTAAAAAAGAGCGTCCCCTAAGAGTCCGAACCCCGAACTACCGCCGTGAAGGGTAGTGGTCTAGCCCCTTA
>NW_017160111.1:0-234 GCF_001652005.2 Ceratina calcarata
CCGAGCCGGCACGCTGACTCTGCAGGTTTACTTAGAGCACTCGCACTGATGTTCTGGTCGCAGGCCGCGCATATCAGCGTCTGGGAACAATGGCCTGCGCTGGCCGAACCGGCGCCGCAGCAAACGCCCTCCGGCGATGTCTCGCAGTTCCTTGAGAGCGCCAGTGAGTTTATGATCAGATACCAGATGCAGCACCGGCGAGTCGACAAACGCACCGGCTATCTGTTAAGAGCG
>NW_017160112.1:0-234 GCF_001652005.2 Ceratina calcarata
ACACTTAAGATTCAATCCGAAACCCCCCACCATACCAGATAAACGGACAAAGACGAACAAATTTACTCTGCAAAATTTTACAGAAACCAAGACTGCCGATAGCTTCAAATTATGCACTGGAACATGTACACTATAAATCAACACCTCGTTAAAATAAAAACGAAAAGAGGAAAAGCAAGTGACATTATCTCTAAAACAAAAGTAATTACAACAACACCAAGACAAGGAAAACAC
>NW_017160113.1:0-234 GCF_001652005.2 Ceratina calcarata
TAACGTTTTTAAAATTTAAACAAGTTAAATTTTAGTGAATGCAGTATATAAAATATTATTAACACAAGTCAAGTGAAGTGGAAACCACGTGCACCTTGAACCGGGTGTTCCTCGTTTTGCGCCCAAAACCCAGTTGCACTCCCAGCGAATGCCTCCTTCGCCCTCGTTACGGCTCTGGTTAAGATCGTAAAAATGTCAAATTTTTCAGTTAATCGAGGTTCCGTTGTACTATAC
>NW_017160114.1:0-234 GCF_001652005.2 Ceratina calcarata
TCTTGTTTACGTGTTTTGAAGCAGAATTCACGTGTTGTTCATACATATGTAGTATTCAAGTCGATCTATATGCATCTAAGCCGAAGGTACCTCGACAAGGACTGTAAATATATCCTCAAATATATCCCAGAATTCCATTTTCCAGCTTGATTTGCGGGTTGTTTCCGTTGAAGTTCATCTTGTGTGAACAACTCATGAATTCTGCTTCAAAACACGTGAAGAAGATGTATTTCA
>NW_017160115.1:0-234 GCF_001652005.2 Ceratina calcarata
AACTTTATGAATTCTTTGTAATATAAATAGTGGATCGATTAATTTGGAATAATTCTCACTTATAGTACTCGTACAGTAGTACATCTCTAAATTTTTTCATCAATTTCCATCCACTAGAATCGGAATTAACAAAATCTCCAAAATATTGAAAATCGTATATCAAAAGACATCCCTTTATTTTTGACAATTTTTCGAAATTTGCAAACTTTATAAATTTTGATTTAACATAAATTG
>NW_017160116.1:0-234 GCF_001652005.2 Ceratina calcarata
CCGCCCTTTATCCCTTAACGGGGGAAACTTGTTCGCGCGTTTATCAGCGCAACAATGACGACGATATTGGCCACCGCAGCGTTTTCATAAGTTCACACCTGAATTTACGCTCGTTTCGAAGCATCGTACCTTTTCTTTTTTTAAAAACGTATATATTAACTTTTAATTTCAATGGTGAAACAATTGTTTGCCTAACTGCTGTCGTTTGTGAATTTCATACGAGAAATGTATAAA
>NW_017160118.1:0-476 GCF_001652005.2 Ceratina calcarata
TTCGAACTCCACTACTAGGCAAGACTAACGTCGTATCTTATGAGATTCTAATCTTATGAGATTATTTCGTTTAAAAATATCTGTGGTTTTATGTGAATTTTCTGGATTACTGTCTTCTTTAAGGGACTAGGAGGTGCGCGAACTCCCGGATTTCGCTTGGGCCCACAAGCACGCTAATTATGTCCCTCATGGTGAGATGTTGTATAGTTTCGTTAATTTTACCGCCTATGTAACTCTTGATGGGCGGAAGTATCTCGGGCTTCACTATGTCTAGTGCCTTGGGCAACAGCTCCTGGAATACCTGCGCATACAAACGCGTCGCAAATTGTATTCTCCTCCTATTTCTTCATCGCACATCGCGCAATCAAATTTCTTTTCAATTCTCTCGCAAAAATGTTCGGTAACAATGGCGTAGCTGCTGTAGAATAGCAGCGGTTGGTAATGGTCGATCCTCACAGAGCGTGCGATGCGATGCG
>NW_017160118.1:2701-4198 GCF_001652005.2 Ceratina calcarata
TGGAAGAAGACTTACTCCTTCAAATATGACATAATACTATAAAAGAGTGAATATAGGCTAAAAATAGATTTACTGCATTTGCATTACTTCTCAAGAATAATGCAAATCAGTTTTAGTCGTTCTTCTCTGAGAAAACACTTTAAACTTGTCCACCTAAATCTGACGGATAATCTGTACCTGTCGAGAAGTTTAAACAACTTAAACTTGTCCATTAACGAGCAGTCAAACTTGTGGGAAGTAGTTTAAACATGAGATTTGAGGTGCATCGAGTTAAAGAACGGACAGGGGCTTCAGCAGTTCTAAGTTGCAGGTGACCGAAGCATTCAATTACGTACTTTCCTATTTCTTGATTGTCGATCTCGATGTCTATCTCGTCGAGCTGCAACGGTTCCATGGGTGGGATGCCGAGATCTGGAATACCGTAGGGCATCCTCGTGCGAAGTTTTTCCAGGAAACGCCTGAGTTTGAACTCCAAGCCTCTGGAAGCTGCGCTGTCAACTGTCCTTCGGTCGATTAGCCTCGATTAGCATTTAATTATAATACAGCTCCGGACATATTCGGATACTTACTGTAGCCGGTCGTCGCTCTGGTTGCGTTTATCAGCAGATTCCTCGGCCTCTCAACTGCGCTCGTTACTGAAACGACAATATAATATCTACTCTCATGCGATTCGGTTGGTATTTGTCAACTGCTGCAGGCTACAAGCGATTTTGCGTATGGTGATACTTTAAGCTATTTAGCATCGAGTATACAGGAAGTTTCAGAAAAAGGGGTGATTTTTTAGGTGTTTCTGAATAATAATTTCCTTTGGCAGAATGCAAGGTGAGCCATGGTTTCGGAATTATTGACGAAAAACGCTGACCAATGAGAGCACGCGTAGGCCCCGCTCAGCCAATAGACCGTTGGCTCGTGGCTCGTTAAGGACGTTAGTCCCGCTCAGTTGGTCTCAATCATTTCAGGTGTTGCCACGTAGTGGAACACATATTAAATAGAAACAAATGGTTGAGAATCTTTGGCCCTCTAATACATCGTACAGCGTATACATACGCACTTACACAAGCTTACACNTAGACGTATATCATTCTATTAGGAGATGGAGCAGCGTGAAAATGCTGTTGGATTAAATTACGACGTACTGTACTCGGTTGCTGTGTCCGTAACGCGGTCTATCAGTCGTTTCTGTTGTCGCATGATTCCCGACACTGGAACAGATGATTAAACGCACAATTTCATCTGGAACAGCTCCCAGTTTACGGGAGATCGATCCGGTTGTTAACCAAATTCTGTGCATTCCACGGCCAATTTAATTACTTTTCGACAGAAAATGATACTGAAATTATTCTTCATTGAGAAACGACGCAGTAATGGAACATAATACAAGCGGGACGAAGTCTATAAAAGGAAGAATATTTATCTGGCATTTACTATCAGTTAATAATGGAATATTAATTCTGAAATCAAAACCGAAGGGTTCAGTAAAGAATAATGAAAATTCTA
>NW_017160118.1:4221-6180 GCF_001652005.2 Ceratina calcarata
CAGTCTGAGGGTAAAAGGCACTTACGAAAATTCGTAGCAGTGTTAGCGACGTTCTCGATTCCCCCCAAAATCGTAGGAAAATTGTCATTGTTCTGCGATGCGGTCATGCAGAGGAGCATCATCGTGACGACGAAGATCCCACTCGGGTTGCACATTAATTTACCCATTTGTGGGTGTTTGTTAACTTTCGAAACTTTTTAACGATCCTCTCTCCTTTCCTCGGTCCAGTTGTTTAGATTGAATGAGCATGCCACACGCGCCCGACCGCTCCGTTGTAAGCAAGAAAGCCGACTGGCGTGTACCGAGTCAGCTGGTGTACGCGGGACGTCGCCGGGTCGTTTAAAATGCCGACGGGGAGCGCGAAACAGCGAAAGCGAACGCTACATCGTTCTCCACAAATGGTGCCTCCGTCGTATCGATATTACTCCTAAAGGTCTATTTACACTAACGTAACGTGAAAAGTTGTAGCTCTAATTGCCAGATACAAGAAATGTCGTATACAGTTTCCGTTTGGTTCGACTAATATAGAAATAAAAATTGTGAGGCATTCCTGAAATTGTCTTCTCGTCTTGATAGAAGCAGATACCGATTACGACCTCGTAAAAATGTTATATCTGGTTTTATTGCGTCGAGATTTTGACGAAACTTTAAAGACCCATTCAGAAAGGATCTATTTAAGTGCCTCTCAAGTTTCATGAATTTAAAGTCGTTCCTTTATAGAGCGGAATTTAGGAAAGCATGATCCATGTCGCATAACCTATACTCATACCGCATGCGCAAACGTGCACGATTTTTTGGGTCGTTTTAAAGGGATTGATAGAAAAAGTGTACTTCGATCGACGATCATCAAGTCGAGAATGACTCAAGGATCGCCGGAAGTACATATTTCCACTCGACGATCGACAGAATGGACAAAATGACGTATGTGCAAAATGATTGGTCGATTCTTAAAATGTACGGCTTCTGATTGGATATTCGTTCTCCTTCCATTTATCGAAAATGGCGCAGGATATTTTGGGCCATTTCGAAGGGACTGACCAGTTGACCATTAACTTTAAGTACTTAACTCAAGGATTGGTCAGCTGGTCAAAGATTGTGAAATAAAAATGCCAAGATTCATTTCTGTATAATTAATTTGGTTGCTCATAACTTTTGTAGCTGATGAAATTTTAAAAATACAATTAGAAATGATTAAAATTTCTTCCCTCTTGTGAACCGTCGTTTTGGGAAACGTCGTGAAAAGGGGATACGAAATATGTATAAAGTTTCAGAGGCAGTGGGCAGATCCCTTTGAAACTGCTACCAGTTGAACACACAAGCTTGTAATGTTGCTTACTTTTCACTTCATATGCAATTTCTCTCTTTTCCTATTCACATAGAATCAGAATTTTTCTAGAATAAAATTCGCACTTTGTTATTTCTGTTTTCCTAACTAAAACACCATTAAAGTAGTAATTAATTTTTACTATACATACAACCTTAATTAAATTTTACTATATAAATAAAAATTGTATATTATTTCAAACATCTTTTATTATTTCAAAATTCATGTTATATAAATTGTAATAAAAAATACTATGTGCTACGTGTAGCATTGGTAAAACGAGAACGATTCATTACATTATCAGCAGGGTTTTAAATAAACAGGATAAGATTACTGTAGGATTTGCATGAAACAAGAGAGAAATTAAAATTATAGAGTCCTCTTTCATCGTTAAAATTTCCTTTGATGAATCGGCTCGACTGTTGGTCTCGGGTAATATGGTGGGTTCGGAGCGTACGGAGGTCTGTGCGGAATGGGGTACACCGTAATTGCCCCCGATGGTACCGAGGTCGTAACAGGTATTCCATTCAACAGCGTCGCGAGCGTAGCTAGAATTACCAGCACGATAGCTATCGTAAATCTCCTCGTCGAAATCTATAAATAATATTTGTTAAATTCTTATACAGTTTTAGATT
>NW_017160118.1:8649-12832 GCF_001652005.2 Ceratina calcarata
TATATGTATACAATATGAGTAGACCTCATCTAATGTATGTTATCAATAGACTATGCAGATCTAGATCTATGATCTATGATAGATCTATGCTAGATCTTTATGCAAAATAAACAATTTATAATATCGCAATAAGCGTTAATTTCCTCGTATCGATTATGTTAATCGAACGTGAGTCACAGAAGTCTATAAGATCTACTCGTATATCTCGTCTGCTTTAATTCAATACGTACAGTATAAAAATTAAGACGAAGACTTGAGTAGCGAACGTTAACCAGTAAATTGAGCTGGGAGCCACGTTTATGGTCGCATTGTACAATTGGGAATACAATATACCACTGAAAAGAGGTACTGCATTATCACAGACCGACAACATGGCGAACACTTTACCTGGAACCAATAATTCTTTTATTATCCTCTGTATTGTAGAATTATTTCAAAGGCAACTGTGTCCTGTAAAGGTACAGCTGTTTCTATGACCGACTAGAAGATATAATGACTGTCATATAACTGTGGTTGCTGTCCCTTATACCTGTTTCCTAAATAAAGTCGTGATGACATACTACAAAGCTAATAATGTACAAATGTTCTTAGCTTCTGTATATACTTAAAGCTCCAAATCTCAAAATTCTACGAAATATTAACAGTTTTGAATTGGTTTATCCATATACTCTATATAAACTAATTATAGATTGATGACCTAATGAAATATCGTGTCATAATCTATTAATCTTTAGTCGAGACATCAAATGGCTTAAATGACAAATTGAGCAACAGCAGCTCAGCAAGGGACGAGTTAATAGGTTTACAGCGTCTAACCACGACCTCTTTTGTCAAAGCGACAGCAACCCCGCTGTTTTACGAGAGTCATTATATCCTAGCTTCGGCTGTACCTCTTTCCTCTTCAGATACGTGCTTCGAGGTCATCGACCTGAGAACAGGTGCCACTATTGGCCCTAGCGCAGCGACACCAGCACCTAAAACCATCACACCCAATAATTAACATAAATCTTAACAAACACCGATTAATCATTTATCAATTTTATATTATTATACATAACAGATACTTCAAACGATTTTGGACCAGTTGTGGCGCCATGTGCAATTGAAGCTGGTCCAAAATTGTTTGAGATATTTGTACATGCATATGTAGTATTCGATATTGATTTATTACCGACGTAAAACAACTGTGGAACTTTGGCCAGCGCGAATACGACCCTCCCGGAAGCGTGCGCGATCGCCCCAACTGCCACAATTATCGTGTCTCTGATCCGCATGACTTTACTCATTATTGGCACGCCGACTAACATCGCTGAAACAAATATGCAAAAATGAAGTAAACGAGTTCGTGTGAAAGTTCTCGCACAGGGAATGTCTGCTTTCACTGAAATTATATGGAAAACGTGAATCGAGGAGAGATCCTCTAATGCAACGATTCATTATCTGCAAACATTATATCAGATCTATTTTACGATCAGAGGACACGAACCTAGTACGAAAGTGATGGACTGGAATGTTCTGAACGTGCTGAACTTGCTGACGTCCCACTTGAACTTCAGCTGCGTGTACAAATAGCTCATAGGCTTCTCGTCCCGTTGAAAAGTGTACAACATCATGATCAACAGTAATAGCCATAGGTGGAGCTTCCCATGGTTAGGTCTGCTCCTGGTCAATGTCCTTGTAGTAGCGATCACGTGTTTCTTGTCGAAAAAGTCAGTCAACAAATTGGCATCACCTAATGGCTGCTGTTGAGGCAACGTCTGCCATTTCAATCGAATTAACGAATAGAAAATTGCGAAGGCTAGCAGAGTTGCGTTTATGATGAACATCACGGTATATGATGACCGTACTACGTTCGTGAACAGATAAGAGCCCAACGCAATGCCTGAAATTGCAATGGACAAGATTACATTTTTATAGTAAACGTACTTTATTTTGCAATGGAATACTTGTTACGGTTTTAGAGGGCGGGTTTTTAGTGGGATGAAAAAACAATATTTTGATTGGAGGGAGGAACGATGGAAGGTACAAGTAATCAGGAACGACACGGTCTTACTTGACTGGGGAAAGAGGACGAAAAATTTTTGTTATATACTCCACAAATTTTGTTACGATTTTGATACAAATGCATTTTGTTATAATTTTGCTATAAATGCATTTTGTTCCCAATTTTGATACAAATACATTTTGTTACAATTTTTGTACAAATGCATTCTGTTACAATTTTGATACAAATGCATTCTGTTACAATTTTGTTACAAATGCATTTTGTTATAATTTTACTATAAATGCATTTTGTTCCAATTTTGTTATAAATGTATAGAATCGGGAATCTAATCACGACGATAAGTTAATTCGATAGATACCTGTAGGCATGGTGCTGAGGTATGCCACATCTAAAATCGTGATCCGCAGAGTTCTCTGTTTAACGGAAGATATGTCTGATATGTATGCGAAGCAGCTGCCGAAGACAGCGACGTCTCCACCCAGCATCCCCATCGGCAAACTCGCGGTGTAGACGACGGTGTTCAAACTCCACGTCTCCATCATGCAATTGATAATGATCATGAACGAATAAATGAACTTCCCTAAGAGGCCGATGACCAGCGGCAATTTTCGTCCACGACGGTCGCTCCAGTTGCCAAAGAATAAAGCCAAAATTATAGGGACCACGTGGCCTGCTATGTTGTTCCATTGATGGAACTCCGAGACCGTAACCTGCGATTCAATTATACTGGTTATTAAAATATAATCTGACGTAAAAAAAATTGTACCGATTTGTGTTTGAATATGTATTAGAGAAGAATTTTTGTTAACACTAGAAAGACTGAAACTTAGTATACATATATCAATATTGCCGAAAAGCAGTAAAAATGACTACATTGTGAAAGAATAATGTGTAAAGAAATTTGTCTAAAATTAATTTTTAATATTTTTTATATTATTTACAGTCATATAACAAGTTATTAGTAAATGTTAACAATAAAAAAAATTTACTTCACTTGGGAAAAAAAAATAATTTATGCATTATTATTTGTACATTTGTCCAAAAGCAAAATGACTGTTAGTTAATAGTTAGTTAGTGTTAATATGCGTTTTTGACTTATGGAGTAATCAGGCTACAATTTCCAGCAGGCAACGCAGACAATCCAGTTAGTGTAATAATAGAAGTGGAAAGTAAAAGCTAGGCGCCTCAGTAGGACCAGTGATTTTTGCAGAACGAGTAGCCAAGACTATACGCGCAGAGAGCATGGAATGCATAATGAGGATGAGTAATTTCAACCACAATCGAGTTTTGTTAAACCAGTCCTATCAATATTCATAAATCCATTACGTCAATTAAAAGTTGTCAGAATATTAAGTAACAGCGAGAAGAATGGTTGCCTATGGATGAAAGTGATCTTCCTCACTGTTTCATATCTTCTGCACATAGGGCCAAGCGATTAGGCAATAACAGCCATGATTTTCCGATGACTTCTTCGCGAAGAAATGTGAAGATGTAGAAAAATCTCGTAGAGATGCTATAATAAAATCATGGAAGAATCGTGAAGATGCTATAGAAAAACCGTGAAGAAATCTTGGGAGAGTCGTACGTTGTCTACCTGGACTTTAAATACCAGCGGATTTAATCCATAATTTTGGCCATTTGTTTCGAAGGAATTACTAGGTCCATTGGGAACCCAGCATCAATAATAGTACATTTGCTTTTCCATCGCTTTACAGACTACGACAACAGGATTGTCCGCGTTCAGCTGCTGAAAACCACGATTCCTACAGTAGTCATCACGATTTCCATACAAAAATCATAGTATGAATACTTAATTTGCATCGTAACATTTATTGTTGGTACGAATGTCCAAGTTGGTCCATAGTAACTGTATGTACATAATAACTTAATATGTTTTCGTTGCCACTTTCTTATCTCAAGTGTAAGCAAACACTATCGCACTTGTGATAAGGTATTTAAAATACTGCCATTTGGTAACACAGGAAACCCTCGGTTTAACTGCAATTTAACCGACTTTCGTGATTAGTGAACGTAGTCTGTCAAATCGAAGATTTACAAATTCTCAAACTGTTATTAGATTTTAATTAAGGATGTACAGGCTATATGTACACTTAAACAATGCTAGCATGTTGAATTTGTTATTATAGATTTCTATTAGTATTAAAAAGCTACCTGCAA
>NW_017160118.1:13723-15213 GCF_001652005.2 Ceratina calcarata
CTATTAATGCTAGCAAAAAAATGTTGTACAGAAATTGTAGATCTCGTCGTCCTCTACAAGAAAGGTCCTATACAATTTTCCCGTAGATTCAACGGTTTAGGAGTAATTAAGGAAAAATGAAATTTTTTGTCAAAAGTTCGCCGTTTCGACGCTGGAATGGTCGGATTTTATCAACATCAATAAAATGCCAAATAATCATACGTAACTCGTTAAATATCGAAGTTAGAAGGAAAACAACTTTTATTTGAAGTATTTTTCGTAAGTCCAACGGTTTAAGAGTAATTGAGTAAAATCGAAATTTTTTGCCAAAACTTCGCCATTTCTATGGTGAGACGATCGGATTTCGTCAATACCAATAAAATATCAATTAAGTGCACTTAACTCGTTAAATACTGGAGTTAGAAGAAAAAAATCTTGATAAAGTCTAAAAAAATTAGAAAATATGAAGTAATGGAGAAAAGGGCGACCATCGATGTAGACCTTTTAGCACGGACTTGGGAACAAGGGGCCATAAAAAATAGCGCGAAGGTCATACTAGCGATGAGGGAGGTCCTAGGACAATTAAAACGTTTGACCTAAGAGCCACTCTTTGTATAGACGTCCTAAACAACGTGACGAATAAACTACCAAGTTTCTTAGCATTACGATCTTTTAACGACCACGCATTTATTTATTCCTGGTGCCAAGCCTCGTTATTTAAATAGCAATAAACGCTTAATCTTATGAAAATGTACCTGTACTTCGGCTTTTAGGGTTTGGTTGTCGTTCAGCTTCGAGCATGTCTCCTCTGAGAGTCCATGGTCCACCCTGCAAGCTTTGTAGACGAAAAAGGCTTGCTCGACCACCGACGTTATCATGAATGCCATCATGTACATCCACATCGTCGGCTCTACCGATACGTCATTTATCCACTTGAAGTACTTTCGGTATTTCCTGCGCCCATTATCGTCCAGTGGCACCTAGATTAGAAATTACATTCAATACGTTTAAAGGTGATACGAAATAAGTGAAAGCTTCGATTCTGTATTAATACCTGATTCTCCATGATGTGTGCAGTTATATGGTGTCGGTTTGTGTCATGTAATCATTCTAGTTAGCTTGAAATTAAATACTGTAGGCATTTAAAGTCGGGTCATTTTGCTTACAACTAGCTGAGGCTGCGAAAATATGTCGAGGGACTCTCACTGTCTGCAACAAAGAAATATTTATATTGGCATTATAATAACAGTGATTTTAATAGGAAAATTTTGTATCAAGGAAAATGCAATTTCTTAACGCTTGAATGGAAGGTATTTCGATTAGGTAATAATCCGGCTGTCTAGTACTGACGTTGGCTGTCATTATCGCTGGAACTCGATAATTTTCTATTTTCCATTACATAATTTTTCCTAATGAATACAGTATCGTAATGGTTTTACGCAGTATTTCTTTCAGTTTGAAATATTGAAACTTATAATTAAGAATTTTATCAAATAAGGAATGTCGAAAAT
>NW_017160118.1:17274-18666 GCF_001652005.2 Ceratina calcarata
TAATACAAGAATTCGAAATAATTTGCACTAATAAAACGAAATGATAGAAAAAATCCTCAGGAATGAATGAATTCCATCATTTAAATAAAAATATCCAAAATTCAATAAACGAATATTTAAATACTTAATGAATTATCCATTTAAATTGAAGAAACGCGAATGACTTACAGATCAGAATCAATGCTCCGATTCGAGAGCTGCAGAATACTGATAGAAAGTAGGGAGCTGTAAAAACAGCCGCGAAAACCAGTTCTATCGATCACCGTTATCAACTTTTTATTGCGTTCGTTCGCATCGCGATTTCTCAACTCATGTTAGCACATCTGAAATTGGATAAATAAACCCGCTATCTTTGTGACGAAGTCAGACGACGTAATCGTAACGTATTATCAGCTGTATTCAGGGTTATTAATTGTTCAAACCGAACTGCTGTCAACTAAGACTAAGAATTATTAATAAAATGTATAAAATCGTAGTTGTCTTTTATTTAGAAAAATTAATTACGTTTTCGGTTGACGTTAATTGAAACACCGACTGACGCAGTTAAATATTCGTTTATGTAATAGTGAATAAATTCGACGTAAGCAGGTAGGAAGTCTGGGATGGGAGCAGGTGTCCGAGGATTACAATGGAGTACTTATAATAGAGTCTATTGTAATATTTTTCAATTGTGTGACCCAACAGAACGGTAGGTTACTCGAGAATCGATTTTTTACTTGCCACTTGCCATCAGTAGTCAAACTGTGTATGAAACGTTACGACGCGACGGAGGCGACGTTGGTAAATCGATAAAAATTATACGTTACACTCATTTTAAATATAATCGGAACGGTGAAGATCATTTGTTTCTACTTGGTCCGGGTAGAACAATGAAGCACATGTTCACCACGTGGTTTCAACTGAGCGCAAACCGTGCAACTGTTCAGCAATCGATCGACTGCTATGGTCACAGTGTCGACATTTACTGAGCTTTAAATAGCTCTAGAGGGCTAGAGAGTAGAGACTAGGAAAGAGTTGATGCCAACTTGTTAGGTGATTCGAAATACAGCGGGAAGGATGAGAAATGAAATTGAATATGATTTGGAGATTGATTTTTTAACAGGAACAGAGAACTGTTATGAAAGTATGCAAATTAATTCGGTGATAAGTATGAAGAAGTGATTATGTATTGTTAAACTCTAGAATTTCTTGATTTAAAGTTTGCTTTTCTAAGAGAAATGAAGAATAGAAGTGGAAGTGTGCAAATTGCTTTTATGAGAAGGATAGAGAGGTAAGTCTAGATTATTTAGTTAATTAATTATGTATTTCTTCAGTTGGAATTTAATTTCCTAACAAAAATGAAGAATACCAATGGAAGTATGCAAACTGCTTCTATAAGAAGGATAGAGGAGA
>NW_017160118.1:20882-21453 GCF_001652005.2 Ceratina calcarata
CTCTTAAAAAGCACTAATTTTGAGGAGGGGTTTTAAAAGAATAAAATAAAGTATCACTTTATAAGACTTAAGACTTTTCATCGACCTGCGCCAAATTTTGCATATGCACACTTTAAGACAGTGTTTCCTAATATGGGGCCCCTAAAATTGCCCATTTTTGGGCAATTTTTATTGTTAATGGGGCAAATTCGAAAATGGACCTGTTCAACATTTTTTAATTACTTCTCCTTTTTATTTGTAACATAGTGAGAGTTTCCTCTAAATTTTTTTTGAGTGGGGGCCGAAGTTTTGACCACTTGGGGCCCCTACTGGTCTTAATCCGCCGCTGGGAACTCTCTGATTTCCTTAGATTCATTGCACCGGTACTTTTTGACTCTCGGTTACTTTATTGACTATGTAGCGTTTAACTTTACCAAATTTCGTGACTATAGTGAGAAAAAAATATTATATAAACATAAATCAGATAAAAATAAAAAATGAAATCATGATTAATTCCCATCAGAATCCCAAAATACAATGCGATAATTTTATTTTTGAGAATTCGTTTCCTAAAATCTGCCATCGATTTTAG
>NW_017160119.1:0-444 GCF_001652005.2 Ceratina calcarata
TACATACATACATACATACACGAGACTCAGAATCGTGTACGACATGTAATGAAAGAAGGTTTATTTTTCTGTGGCGAGATCGATCGCGGGTCGGACGTGCCGCCACTCGCTTCAAGCCTAATATACATCGAGTATTAGGTTTACAAAACAGACACCCTAGTTCATCGTAGGGTTTCAAGGGGTCGGATCGGATCGGGTGGCTTCGGGGTGGAGAGAAACGTCGGGGACTGGGTTTTCATTTTTAGGACAGGGTCGGTTCCTCGAGGAAAATTGATAGGTATCAGGTGCTGCGGGGGTGGGAGGTATTGGATGGTTACTCCCTTAATTTGTGCCAATCAGCGATCTGTCTCTGCGGCGAGCCGCAGACTTCCCTCCAGTGATTCAGGGCCGATCCCTGACACTTTGGCCCACCGAACTCCAGCCGGCCGATCACCTGAACACAAG
>NW_017160119.1:743-1531 GCF_001652005.2 Ceratina calcarata
GAGTTCGGTGGGCCAAAGTGTCAGGGATCGGCCCTGAATCACTGGAGGGAAGTCTGCGGCTCGCCGCAGAGACAGATCGCTGATTGGCACAAATTAAGGGAGTAACCATCCAATACCTCCCCACCCCCGCAGCACCTGATACCTATCAATTTTCCTCGAGGAACCGACCCTGTCCTAAAAATGAAAACCCAGTCCCCGACGTTTCTCTCCACCCCGAAGCCACCCGATCCGATCCGACCCCTTGAAACCCTACGATGAACTAGGGTGTCTGTTTTGTAAACCTAATACTCGATGTATATTAGGCTTGAAGCGAGTGGCGGCACGTCCGACCCGCGATCGATCTCGCCACAGAAAAATAAACCTTCTTTCATTACATGTCGTACACGATTCTGAGTCTCGTGTATGTATGTATGTATGTATGTATGTACATACGTGACATTAAAATGAGACGTAAAAATGTACTCTATGATAAACTGCAAGTAAAACCGAAGCTGTTCGATAAAAGAAAGTGAGGTTAAGCGTATTTCGCTACCTCAACTACTACCGAGAATCAATTAGATCATATTTTGCTCCGAATAGAAGCTTCGAACAAATTCAAAGAAATTGTGACTCGAGTCATCAGTTCCTCCGCGTGTTTTAACACTGATTCAAAACAATAAATCGTATTTCGTACCGTTGGATTCATAATTAAGGGTCAGACGATTTTTCTGCAAAGCGAGGATCGCGGGCGAAACGCATGCGAAATGCTTTAAGCGATATAAATATAAATATAGTTAATATTAAGATTT
>NW_017160121.1:0-234 GCF_001652005.2 Ceratina calcarata
TGTGTGTTGAAGAAATGTAAAGAATAAATGAAGTTAATAGCAGATCTGTCTTGTTTGAAACACATCAAAAAATTTAAATTGAAAATGAATTGAATAAATTAGTGAGGATACACAATTCATTGTAAATGAAATTATTTTACTTGTGTAAAGTAGCCAAATCAGTCTAAATATCACGTATCCTACACATAAATAAATTGTATATACCTATGCATACGTATATTGAATGCATTAGAC
>NW_017160122.1:0-234 GCF_001652005.2 Ceratina calcarata
ACGAAGTATTATGTATAATGTAATATATTATATGAAGTGATACGATGAAATCTTACAAATACTAACAATTCCAGTGGCATCGACTCTTGTTCCAACGATTTTTAACCTTATCTCATCATCCGGTTGTATAATTACGTCCTACAATTTAATGCAAATTATAAATCAAAATAAATCAAAATTATACTATTATAAATAATTGATTTTAATTACCTCTTCTTTGGATTTATAGCATGG
>NW_017160123.1:0-234 GCF_001652005.2 Ceratina calcarata
TGCAGTGGATGTATTGGATGAAAAGATTGAAGCGAGCGTCTCCTCGTGTAGCGCACCTGAACGTGCCGCAGGAGGACTTCGGAGAAGAGAGAAAGTTGGAGTATGCGAGAGAGCGTACGAGTACTTGTCATTTGATTTTGTTGAATTGGACGACATTGTAGGAGTAGATGGATTGTTAAAATCTGTAAATTCAATAGTTCTTTGGTTTGTTGGCGTTGAAGTTTTAGATATCGA
>NW_017160124.1:0-234 GCF_001652005.2 Ceratina calcarata
ATACAAATAATAATAAGCAAATAATACAACAATCGAAGTATACTCCGCAACGACATCAAGCCTAGTAAATCTTCCCCGGACGAGGACTATCGTTGAAAACCCGGAACCATTATAAACTGGCAGAAAAACGTAGAATGATGACCCCACAATCAAAGGCTCCTAACACTGTGGACCAAAAGAGGCATGATCAGCAGAAGTGACTGGATATGTACTGAATTAAAGCACTTGGAAAGT
>NW_017160125.1:0-234 GCF_001652005.2 Ceratina calcarata
TCCCTCCTCTTCCTGCTTCTCTCCTCCTCCTCTCCTCCTTCCTTCTCTTTCCTTCCTTCTCCTCTCTCTTCTTCTCTCTTCTCTTTCCTTCTTTTCTCCTCCTCTCCCTCTTCCTGCCCTCTGTCCTCCATCTATTTCTCTCTCCTTCTCTCCTCCTGCTCTCCTCTTCTTCTTCCTCTCTCTCTCCCCCTCCTACCCTCCTTCTCTCCCCTTTCCTTCCTCATTCCCTTCCCT
>NW_017160126.1:0-234 GCF_001652005.2 Ceratina calcarata
TGACACTTATAGTGATGCTTACCTGCAATTCAATAATGTAAGATAATTGCATGAATGTGCAGTATGTTAGTTATCTGCGATCATCCGAGGGGAGTGGATATTGAATTTATATGAAGTGTCGAGCTTCGCAGACGGCGTCGATTCGCAAGGGCCACCCGCGAGCCGTTGGGGTTCCACGCGTCCGGTTGGCGGCAACGGTGTGTGGTGTTATCGGGTGATTGACGGATGTGTGAA
>NW_017160127.1:0-234 GCF_001652005.2 Ceratina calcarata
ATTATTTATTTTGTTTGAGTAGAAAAAAATATATTCGAAAACCGTTGCATAATAGCCGACTCACTTAAAACTTTCAAACGGCGAGATACGACAATGGGTATCGCGGAAAATTTAGAACCGACCCAGAAATTCGCGCCACCCGAAACAAACTCATACATATTTATTTCATTATTGTATTTTATATGTACTTACCAACTGCTGCAATCCATTGTTGAAAACGGGGATTATCATGTG
>NW_017160128.1:0-234 GCF_001652005.2 Ceratina calcarata
AGCGGATAAAGATTTGCGTCGCTTGCTTACGTTAGCTAAAGACGAATTGCGAACGGTGACCACCACTCTTACAGATATGGGGACGCATTGGGTTTTTAATCCCCCTGCCACACCGCACTTTGGTGGGCCTTGGGAGTCCGCTGTTAAATCGAAGAAATATCATTTGCGCCGCGTCATCGGAGAAACGCTTCTCACGTTCGAGGAGATGTCCACCTTACTTGTGCAAGTAGAGAC
>NW_017160129.1:0-234 GCF_001652005.2 Ceratina calcarata
CAGGGAGGATAGTTGTTGGTGGTTTCGCCAAGGAGAGCAATGGCGGTAGGTTGAAATTTGGGGCCGTTTGTGAGTAAACAAAACAAAGAGAACGTAGCTTTGTCCTGGATGATCTGGGCATTACCTACTCTCCGAACTTTACCCCACTTCTGTTTTGGCGGAGGGAACACTGGTGTTGGTGTTGCCCAGGTGGTGCTATGATGGCCCTTATCACGGGATAGTCTGGGTGCAGTA
>NW_017160130.1:0-3169 GCF_001652005.2 Ceratina calcarata
TTAAAATTCCGGTGGAAATTAATATCTTCGGCGAGAAAATTAGAGGTATTATCGACAGCGGAAGCGAACGATCCTTCCTGAGCGAAACTGCGTACGAGCGGGTAAAACCCTTGCAGGTAGAGGAATTAAAGCCCGACTCGTCATCGAACACTGGAGTACGCCTAGGCGACAAATCGGTCGTGAGAACACGAGGTGGCACGAGCTTCGTCATCGATATAGGCGATGTTTACGGCCCTCAGTGGTTCAGTATCTTGCCGGACTTGTCCAGTGATTTAATCCTTGGTATGGATTTCTGGTTAGCGTTTAAAGTCGTTGTCGACCCGTTCTCGCGTACGTGGACGCTATCCGGCAGCAAACACGTTTACCCTCTATCTCAGCGGCTTGTCTTCCCTACCGAGCTAAAAGCACTGAGCGTCGAACAATCACAACAACTAAAAGATTTTCTTGACACCGAATTCGCCAAGTTCGATAGAGAATCGACTGGTGAAACCAACCTTATCACCCATACGATCGAGCTGAACGACGAAACTCCCCATCGACAAAAGCCTTACCGACGAAGCGAGGCAATACGTAAATTCATAGATAGCGAAGTAGACCGGCTGCTACAGAAAAATTACGTCACTTGGAGCAATAGTGATTGGGCTTGTTCTCCAGTCGTTGCCCCAAAATCCAACGGTGGATTACGGTTCTGCATAAACTATCAACCGGTTAATCGACAAACGAAAAAGCCCGCGTACCCTCTACATAATATGAGGTCGATTTTGTCACAGTTACATCAGGCAAAAATAATTTCGACGCTTGATATGAGCGAGGCTTTCCATCAAATTCCGATGGACGAGAACAGCAGAAAATATACTGCATTTGTTGTCGAAGGCAAGGGCTTGCTAGAATGGATGCGGATGCCGTACGGTTTAACGGGAGCTCCGTCGACTTTTCAGCGATTAATGGATATTCTCAAGCGACGACTTAAAGAACTGATACTCGAACGGGAATTACCAAATAAATGGGCCGATCAGGTATTCACCTACCTCGATGATTGGATTATCGTTAGCAAGGACCTTGACGAACATATGCGGTTATTAGCAGTAGTTTTCGAGGTACTTCGCGAGGCCAAATTGGTAATTAACCGGGAAAAGAGTAGTTTCGCTTGTAAAGAAGTCAAATTCCTTGGTTATATAGTCGACGAATTCGGTATGAGGCCGAATCCAGATAAGATTAAGCCCATACTCGAATTTCCTGTTCCTAAAGATAGAACGCAACTTCGACAATTTAATGGTCTTGTCAATTGGTACCACAGGCATTTGAAAAACATTGCGAAAATTCAAGGTCCGCTTAATAAGTTAACCAGTCCTAAAGTACCTTGGAATTGGACTGAAATCGAACAGGAATCTTTCGAAAGAGTTAAAAGAGCCTTGTCAGAAGCACCACGTCTCTATGTACCAATACCAGGGCAGCCATTTATCTTGTATACAGATGCCAGTGATTTCGGTTTAGGCGCGATCCTTGTTCAACAAGATCCGGGAACAGACAAGGAAAATTTAATTGAAGTATTAAGTCGACCCTTGCGAGGCGCGGAGCTTCATTACACTACAACCGAGAAGGAATGTTTAGCCGTCGTATGGTCCGTTGAGAAATTGCGATGCTACCTTGAAGGTATGCCCTTTAAAGTTGTCACAGACCACCAAGCGTTACAGTGGCTCCACGGACTCAAAAATCCGACAGGTCGCCTAGCAAGATGGGCCATGTATCTCTACCAGTACGACATCACTGTCGAACATCGACGCGGTACTTTGAATGAAGCACCGGATGCTTTGTCTCGAATGTTCGACATAGATGTTGACCCACTCGGATGGGAGAAAATGATAGACGAAACGATCCAAGGCCGCCTTCGACTTAACTCAATTTGCGGACCAGACTGGTATAACCAAAAAAGTGAATTAGTTCAAAACCAGCCAGAACGATTCACTGAATGGAAATGTGAGGACGGTAAATTGTTCTATTATCGCCCTGATTATGAGAAAGCATTAATTGACGACGAAAATCCGTGGAAATTGGTAGTAAAGCCAGACGACGTTTTGACCATCCTACGCGAAAACCACGACGAACCGTGTGCCGGACACTTAGGAAAAGACAAAACGTACGACCGAATTCGACAGAATTATTACTGGCCCGGTATGTCTCGCGATATATCACGCTATGTCGAAGAATGCGACACATGCGTTCGCGTGAAGTATAATCAAAACCCGTTGAAGGGACCGTTGAAAACTAGACCCCTTCAACAACCGTGGGCGCAGATTTCGGTCGACACAATCGTTTCCCAAACGCGTACAAAGAAGGGGAACACGGACGTCATAGTAGTTCAAGATCTTTATACGAAATATATTGAGCTATTCCCGGTTAGAGTCCGTACAGGTAGAGCAGTCGTCAAAGCTCTTGACACGATTTGTGATCGTTGGGGCACTCCTCGTTCGATTGTAACAGACAACGGGAAGGAATATGTTAATAAAGATGTTAAAGCATTTCTGCTTGCCAGAGGCATTGAACATCTGACAACCCCGTTAGCCCATCCACAAGCTAATCCGGTCGAGCGTGTCAATAGGACCATAAAACCAATAATTTCCGCGTTCGTCGATGGAAAACATAACGAATGGGACGAAAATTTGTCAAAGATTCAGTTTGCGTATAACACCGTCCCACACGCCGGAACGCGAATTTCGCCGTTCTATTTAAACCATGGACGCGAAGCGATTGTAAAACATGTGTCCCGTGTATCGGACGACGCGTCTCAATTTCTTTCTGATGAATTAGTCGAATGCTGGGTTAAGAGAATAGGAAAAATTGACGAACTAAGACATAGGGTTGAAAGTCAATTAAAAAAATATTCAGACCAGCGTTTGGCTAGGATTAACGATAGTAGGACGTCGTCGACCAGGGTAGAAGTCGGAACTGAGGTTTATTATCCTAATAACAAATTGAGTAATAAAGCTGAGGGATATTCGGCGAAACTGGCCCACCGATATTTAGGACCGGCTTTTGTAAAGCGAATACTTGGACCAACAGTCGTAGAGTTAACAGACAAATCCAACAAAATTGTCGGGAAGTATTGTATCGCGGATCTAAAGATACCGCGACGTAGCTTGCGTCCAATACCTTGTAAAATTGATTGTTC
>NW_017160131.1:0-234 GCF_001652005.2 Ceratina calcarata
CACTATAGTGGAGTGTCGTATAGGAAGATGATATCCGCGAAAGCCATTATAGTGGCGCATAATGCCTAAGAGATTAAAAATGTTACTACATCTTGAATTCTTATTGTCATACACGCAAATATTTTTCATGTACCTAAGCTGTCTCATCCCTAATATAATCAATAGCCAGTCAGCGAGCTACTTTAACACTAGAAAGACTGAAACTTAGTATATACCTATATTGCCGAAAAGCAG
>NW_017160132.1:0-234 GCF_001652005.2 Ceratina calcarata
TCGGCTCACTCGACTCGTCAATAATTATTATTATCACGATTCCTCTGCAATTGTACAATCTTTATACGACAAAGGACAAAATAAAGAAAGTCAATCGTCGAATGATCCATCGTCCACCACGTTCGCCGATACAAATATCATTATTCGCCCGTTTCAAATATTAATACTCAATAATCCTATCTCGTAGCGGCTTCGACATATATAATGCTACTAGACCGCTCTACGAAAAATGAT
>NW_017160133.1:0-234 GCF_001652005.2 Ceratina calcarata
AGTCTGAATAAACATCCATCAAGCTTCAAATTGAAAGTATTAGTACCACAAGTCTCCAGCAATTTTTTCATTTAGATACACTATTAGTGTTGACATAACTAATACAGAAATTTAACCAAACTGTTAATAGTAAAAGGAATGTACATGGTGAGTTACCTAACGTTTGCATCTCAAATATGTTTGTTGTTTTTAAAGATACGTCAAATGTTTTAAGAATAAAGTTGAATGGTTCAG
>NW_017160134.1:0-234 GCF_001652005.2 Ceratina calcarata
GTACAGTCACGAACTTGTGCAGGTGATTGTACACCTTATAAATCGGGTCTGTTCGATTGTTTCCGTAACCGAACCGAAGTGCCTGACGAGAGCTCTCTGATCTACATCTACCTCTTCAGTCTTGTTCCATCTTGTTCTCGTTATTCTTACGAAAGCGTGTGTAATGTAACATTCTTTCCATTGTAATAAGACTGTTCGTTAAACCACTGAATAAATTTAGTTCACATAATAACC
>NW_017160135.1:0-234 GCF_001652005.2 Ceratina calcarata
TATGTATCAGAAATCGCACTCGTATGTAGATACATCTATTTCATTTGGCGTGCGAACTAACGTAAACAGCGTGAAAGTGAAGATAACACTTCTTTTTAGATGACAATATCGATATTTGAAAATGTTGTATCTAATTATTTATTGTTAAGCGTTACAAGCAGATAGTTGATTACATGTGATTATACGTCATTTGTTGTGTTGAAGTATCTGTAAATAAGTTGCATCAGTCACTCA
>NW_017160136.1:0-234 GCF_001652005.2 Ceratina calcarata
ATGACCCTTTCATTCAGACCCTTCATAAAAAAAAAATATGACGTTACATTATTCTTGTACATTTTGCTTTTTCAATTACGTAGTAAGCATGTTATTTTGCATGAAGTCTAATTCTTATTATAAGTTCAATGTAAACAATTAGATGTAATACAATAAGTAACGAAATTTAAATGTAAGATGCACAAACTGGGAAGAGAAACATATATTTCATCGAACTTGTCTGTCCAGTTCAAG
>NW_017160137.1:0-234 GCF_001652005.2 Ceratina calcarata
ATCAGTGATTGCTCTAATTATCACTTCCAAGTATCAATAATCTGCATGACATTTGAAAATTAAAAACTCTAGCCTGAATCACGTCTCTTGTTCAAAATAAACTGCAAAAAGAGACAGAGGAAGCAACAGGCAGAAAGAGAGAGAGAGCAACGAAGCCGGGTTCCACCCACTCTCTAGCTCTCGGCCCTCGGAGTTCAGGACTCGTGACCACCTCGGGCTGATATGTCGAACCGA
>NW_017160138.1:0-234 GCF_001652005.2 Ceratina calcarata
TTTATCATAATTTTTGTTGATATTATGTATAATATATATTACTAAAACTGTTTTATATCTAAAAATTCTTTACAACGTCGAATTTTTAAATTTATAGCAGCCAAAATTTCCACGTGATATAAATATAAAAAGAAAGTAAAAATATTTACGCCCATTATGAAATGAAACTGCTATCGACTTTCTAAGAAAAAACACTAATTAATTTGTAGTTCCTAGAAAAAATTTACAATATCA
>NW_017160139.1:0-234 GCF_001652005.2 Ceratina calcarata
TATATTGAAAATAAAAATGTTTTCATTTAATGTGGAATAGACAATGGAATAGTAATTGGATTTATACTATATTATAATGTGTCATACACCGTCAACGAGATGGGTACTGCGCGAAGAAGTAAGTATTCAAGCCCCGGCGATCATCAGCGCCGTCCGCACGAGCTGCATAGGCCAACGAGTATTCAGTAATCAAAGGGTTAATTGGTTAATACATTTATACAGCGTGTGCTTAAA
>NW_017160140.1:0-234 GCF_001652005.2 Ceratina calcarata
GAGGGCGCCACAGGCGCCCGAGATGAACACGAGCTGCTCAGAACATCATCCGAGCACTTCATACGTTTATAATGAACGTATTCTCCAGTTTCTTGTTAATTCACATTTATTTTGACTACAGGCTTTTCTGTGTTCGTTACGAAATTTATTGAACGACCAGTTCGTTGCAGAAATTTGAAAAACGTTCCATGCAAATTATAAATATAAATGATAGGATCTAATTGATTGGTCAAC
>NW_017160141.1:0-527 GCF_001652005.2 Ceratina calcarata
GGTTTCAATTAAACCCTTTGGACGTGTCGCATTTCGATTTATTGTATAAACGAAGGAAAATTCTTTTTCTTAACAATATTTAATTAGCACATCTTTTTACAGTCTAACAAAATCCTCCAATTTATTTATAGATTGTAAAAGAGTAAATAAAGTAATTTGAAGGAGAGTGAAACTCACCTCTGGCTATGGACCTCTTGGGACATTTTTGAAAATCATTAGATATTTTTTTTATTTTTGGTAATTCGGAAAATAAGGCAGGAATTTAATGATTTCTTAAAAGCAAGGGTAAGAATAAAGTAGAATTCATGTGCACGAAATATGACGGGCGAGCATGTGATCATCAAAAGGAAGGAAGAGTATGTGCGTGGGCTGTTTTATCACTATATTATAAATTATGTCCCGGTTAGATAGCGTAGTATCCCCTTTTCATTCTTGCTTCTATGTACATCTTCTTCATCGAACTATATAGATAAATACGATTTTTAAAAAGCAATTTTGACATAGGCAAATGGTTAATGGAATAAGTT
>NW_017160142.1:0-234 GCF_001652005.2 Ceratina calcarata
ATAAGCTGAAGAGACCACATAAATAATAATAGTCCTAAAAAATTTTTCTTAAAATGTGATTGCACAAATAGATTCTATAGAAAAGATTGTAAAGTAAGAAATTAGTATATTCCTATGCTCTTATGTAATTTGTACTCAATGTTCTCTATTTTTTAGCAACAAAAGCGTTAGAAATACAATTTTCACATACAGTACATTTTCCTCGTAATTTTCTTTGTAAAATCACATTTTGAG
>NW_017160143.1:0-234 GCF_001652005.2 Ceratina calcarata
TAAACGCCACTCACTAGCCATAAATTTACGTACTTCCTCGGCAAGTAAACACATATACTGGTGTTCTCCTAAAGGACCTCCTAACACAAGTCGCTCTCCTAGCCAAGAGTATGCCTCCGGGAATATCTCACTGATCTCTTTATATGGCATGAACCCATATCCCAATTCCCAATAACAAAACTCGCGCCAGTACGGTGATATATGTACTCCTCCCATTTTATACAACCCTGCCTC
>NW_017160144.1:0-234 GCF_001652005.2 Ceratina calcarata
TTGCAGGTAGCTTTTTAATAGTAATAGGAACCTATAATAACAAATTCAACATGCTTGCATCCTTTAAGTATATAGCCTATACATCCTTAAGTATCATAATTAATAGTCGAATACATATAATATTATGGTAAAGTATTGAATAAATTAAGAAATAGATTAAACTGCAGGGATTTAAGCTAATTTACAACATAAGCTCTTTAATCTTTTATGCAATTAAAGGAATTCGTTGTTAAG
>NW_017160145.1:0-234 GCF_001652005.2 Ceratina calcarata
ATTGTTATTCGTGTAGTTTATTATTTGTCATTTTCTTAAAACGCGTCGTATTGAGCAGAGCGGTTCGAAGGACGAACGTCCAAATTCGAGCCAACGCTCCCGATTGGAAGCTCGCGCCAACCGAGCGCTCTGACTGGTCGAGGTTCTTTTGTTAATAATTCCTCAATCACGCTTTGGACAACTTTTTCGCTAAGGAAAATGTTGTTTAAAATTACGCCAGGAACCTCCCATTTC
>NW_017160146.1:0-234 GCF_001652005.2 Ceratina calcarata
GAATAATATATTATGTGTATATATGTATATATCTCTATTCTGTTAACTGTGTATGAAAAATAATGTATGAAAATTTACCAGTCATGGAATATAAAATACATTTCCTCTGTATTTCTCTGAATAATCTCTATTGTGCTTTCATATAACCATCGTTTTTCTCCTAGTAATTATAAAGATGTTCCTCCAAATATAATGCGATAAATATTACAATTTACATTTTTAAATAAATATAAC
>NW_017160147.1:0-234 GCF_001652005.2 Ceratina calcarata
AGCACATAACCCACACGCGACTACACAAAACGTTTTAAAAACGACTATATCAATGTCGACGTTGACAAATTGAATCAGTTGACTGATCGATTGACCGGCGCGGCTCACTATTGAAACGATAACGGCGATCATCCAGAAACCTGCCCGACCCCGGACCGCGGACGTCTGGCCCATTGGAGGGAGTGATTCGACCATCTCGACTGCAACGAGTGACTACAGACCCGAAGTCTACCG
>NW_017160148.1:0-234 GCF_001652005.2 Ceratina calcarata
CTATAGGAATGGAAATCGACAAAAACACTCAAAATAATAAGAATAATAATAATAACTATACCCCTCAGAAAAGAGAACCATAAACACAAAGTCGACCGCAAACGCTCAAACATTAACGTACGTAAAGACAAATAGGAATAAACATTTTTCTTCAAACCCACAAATCATAAAATGTAAAAACCAAAACTTTTAAAATAATATACCGGCAACTACATAAAGGAATTAAACACGCAC
>NW_017160149.1:0-234 GCF_001652005.2 Ceratina calcarata
ATCTGTTTCGAAACTAATTTATTGTAAAAGTGAATATTTCTGATCAATAAATTAACACAATTTCCTTATAACTCCACTCGAAATAAAAGGAAAGTGTGTACGACCATTTTTGCAACCTTTAGAACTTTTACTCGAAGCATTTTTCGAAATTTCGACAAAAAAATTTTTTTTTATTTTTGCGAGATTTTTCCAAGGGGTACCCCTTAAGATTTCGCAAAATTTTCGTTTTTTGCC
>NW_017160150.1:0-234 GCF_001652005.2 Ceratina calcarata
AGCCCACTGGTGAAACATGATAAATGTAGATATATTTTTTATTTATATGATCGCAGACTTTTCGTTAAAAAAAGAAGGTAAGTATAATAAATTTCAAATTATTTTTAATTTGTAAGTACAAATTTCACTTTTTTACGACTACGGAGTGCAAGAGTTGTCTGCGGTACATAGACCAGGTAAGGGTCATAAAATAATGCCAGGTAAGTTTTAAAACATTTGGACCCCCACCAAGAT
>NW_017160151.1:0-234 GCF_001652005.2 Ceratina calcarata
GTCAACGTCAGATTTGATAAGGGGAACTTTTAGACGTTCTAAATAAAAATAATTAAATTCATACAGCCACGCGTGTCTCGAAACAATTCGGACATTTCCTTTCATCGCAATTCAAGCAAGTTTGAACTACAGTGCCTTGATATTCTTTTCATTTTTCAATTTTTATACACCTCGTTCGAACACTGACGACGTGCGATTAAGTGTAACAGGATTATAATTAAAGCAAATATAAAC
>NW_017160152.1:0-3224 GCF_001652005.2 Ceratina calcarata
AAAGAAGTTCTTCCAGATTTTATTCTTCTTATTAAACAGAATATGTTCTTTACAGACGAGGCGATGTACTCACCCAATACAGATTAACGCTAAGAGCGATCACGCCACAAATAAGAAGCAAAGCGTAAGAAACCGTGAAGTGTTTCTCCATAAGGTTAATGAACCTTTAAAAAATTAAATGTATTCAGGCCATTTCTAGGTGGCCAAATTTCAGAATTCTTTATTTGTTAACTCGTGTAAAAGAGTGATCCATTAAGTAACGAGGAAAGTATTGTGCGTACGAATATTTTCCAGAAATACGAACTTGATCGCTCGTGTGTGTAAAACGATGGCTTTGATCAGACCGTCTTTTCCTTTATCCGCTAAACAATTCTGCGATTCATTTGTGGAGTTAGAAATTGCTTTTTGGATACGATAACTAAAAATGAGAATCGTTTTTAAACGATTTCGTCTTGTGAGAATTTCTCTCGAGAGCATAAAACATTTGAAAAGGAAAGAAATGCTATTTTTTGACACTCCGGGCGCGAAATTCGGTTTCTCGTGCATGTTTAGCGGGCGCAAAATAGCACATTCCCGCCCTAGGGCGGAAAAGACGGAAAATGATATAATTACAACTTCGATGGCTTTTACATCATGGCTTTTGTTATCGATTAATTTCTCGCCCGGCGTTTCAAAAAATAGTATGTGCACCAGGGCGCAAAGGGCATTCTGTCACTCGTGTGAATTTGTCGCCCTCGCTTCGCTTGGGCGAAATTCACACTCGTGCCGGTGCTAGAATGCCCTATTTTGCGCCCTAGGTACACAATGTACTATTTTTAATCGCATTGTATGATTCATACACGGCATTGATAAAATTACTGAAGTAAAAGTAATTGCATATGATAGTTCATATAGGATTCAGGGTGTATAATAAAATAACAGAAAAGAGAGATGGTAAAATTCAATGTGAACGTTCAGAATTCCATTGCGCGATAACTCGAGGTATAGATTTAATCTGGGCGTGAAAGAAGATTGGAATGCGCGCGAGAATTTCGTTAGATAGAAGGAATAACGAGACCGAGCCGAGATCGCGAGGTGTCTTAAAGGTAAACGGGCTGTTACATTAGGCTATGACTGTGACCCACTTTTGGGTCGGGCAAGTAGCTCATACATCGAAACGTAACGGTACCGAGATGCTTCGCCTTGGCTGACATCAATTCGTTCCTCGATAACGCCCGCTACATTACGTACTACCACCACAATTAGCATGCATCATTGCCGTCCAATCGATTCAAGATCATCCAATACCCGTTCACCGTGTTACAAACTTCACGTAACATTATTTTCCTAATTTATAAGAGTTAATAGTGAAAATAACATTGAGTCTGTATATCGGAGAATTTCAATCTTACCCTCCGGAAATAAACTACAATAAATACTTGATTCATTTTATGCATTTCATGATTTATGAATTTTCAAGATGAATTTAATAATAATAATACTAATAATAGTTTATTCACGAGTAAACGCCCATTAAATAAATAAATACAACAAAATACAGCTTATATTAAAAATAAAAAGGGGTGGGAAAAAGAAAAAAAATGTACATAAAATTTCATTCTGCAGTCTGACATTCATTTCTTGATACTGATTCTATAGTATTTAATCGCTGATATTTTATTACTGCTAAACAAGTTCAGAATAACGGATGCAATTAGATAGTGGAGGCAATGCGGCTCGGTCGAGAGATTTGCAGCTTCTTTTGACGCGATTATTAATCGATTACGGTGCTCCGTCGTTCATTAACTGTGACAGAACCGTGGCTGCACACAGTAGGCCGATTAAGAGGAATTAGAAACGATGACGACACCTGCTTGAAATATTAAGGTACGAATGTAGAACGTGAGCACGGCTATAGAGCATCAGATACGAATAATCTCGTTCGTCATCGCGTCGAAAAATTTGATCCAGTTCCACGATAAGTAATCACGAAAGGTGGAATGATCGCTGCATTTCGAGGTTGGAAGTTTACTTTTATTATTATTATTGTTATTTTTAAAAGATTGAATGCGATTATTCGCAGGCACCGGGAGGAATATCAGGCACCTGCCCTGCGTGTCGCGGCGGACCGGCGAGACTGGCGTGTGCATGTTCGCTTTCACGTGCGCGAAGGCGAACGGAACGCACCTCGGCACCTGCATCGACCGCTTCTACTTCGGTAGCTGTTGTAAGATAGACGAGGAGCCCGAGATTTTTCCCCAGGACAACAGCATCGATGATGGACCCCCGGCGAGGCCGTTCACGACCCATGGGCCCATCGACAGCAACGATATACCTGAGTACTTTTCAAGGCCGAAGCCGATCAGCGAGAAGAAACCCGTGACGTACTCCACCGAGGCAAGTGCACTTTCTCGTTCGTGTATTAATAAATGTGCATATATTTGTTTTAACGATGTTAAAAAAGTATGTAAAATTGTTAAAAATAATCGTGCAACTCGTAATGAATTTTCATTCTTAACCAGTTAACGAAGTCAATTTCATCCTATCTTTTAACTAAATTGTACTTCGGTAATGCTTTACCGAAAATTAAATTCTTGGTACGTTAATTGCGTTTGAACTTTGACCTCTGGCTCGTCTTCGTAGTAACAGTTAAAATTGAAATTATGAAATTTCTAACTCTTCCTTTGTTACAAATTCTCAGGAGACGACAGGCTACACGACGCCGAGTACGCGGGTGTCAACGACGACCGTGAAGGAAACGTCAAAATTCGTGACGAAGAAGCCATCGACGACCATAGAAACGACCACGCAACCGGTTCGATTGTCGACCTTCCAAACCGTCCAGAACTCGTCGAAAGAAGAGTCGAGCACAAAAACCCCGACAAGAATCACGACTATCACGACTCAGTCGTCGCAAAAACCATCGAGCACGCTCATGGAAATTGCGACCACGAGCAAACNCGATCGATATCGATAAAGGTGATATGCATTTTATATACTCCGACACTGTGTAACGATGCGTTATCATCGATATGAACTGGAAAGTATGAATTTCAAGTAAGCGACTTGAAATGCTCGTTAATTTTCACTGTCCGCGCCACGGTATTATTATACCTGTATGATTAGAAACACTGAGAATGTAATGATGATCACAAAGTTCTGAAATCGGCGGATATTCTTGTTTCTATGAGGCCAAAGTCCAAGCCCTGACATGACTGCTATGCTAAACTTGTAGTACTTTGACT
>NW_017160153.1:0-234 GCF_001652005.2 Ceratina calcarata
ATATAATATAGCTTTTCTATAAATGCATGAAAGCCACATTTATTTATTAATTATCATCCTTTAAACACAACAAACAGCCTAACAGCAATTACGATTGTAAGATCTCTGTCAGTAATTTGGAATCTGTGTCCTATGTTTGAAGTGATAAACTTTTTGGGGAAAGTGATATTTACAGAGAAGATTTTTAAAATTGTTCGACGTATCGACGTATATCTCGAAGTTGTCATGATTTCA
>NW_017160154.1:0-234 GCF_001652005.2 Ceratina calcarata
TCTTTGTTTTGCAATTTCCAGCAAAATTTTTTCGAATGTCCTCCTCTTCCACAATATCGGCATATTCCTTTATAGGTATTTTGGCGAAGATCTTGAAATTTCCTTCTATCTTCCCAGGTTGTTTTTCCTGAATTTAATGACATGTTAGTCATTTGGTCTAACATTTCATCTTGACCTTTGGTTTGGTCCGTTGATTGTGGTCTCGACATAATCCTGCAAAATTTATGCTTTTGC
>NW_017160155.1:0-234 GCF_001652005.2 Ceratina calcarata
ACCACGGGTACACTCCTTTGAGTTCCCGAAGGTACTAAAATTAAACGCCTGATTTTCAAAGAGTCAAACTGGTACTTGAATAAATCTTCACTGTTCACTCTTTAAGACTTAATATGTCAATATCGTGTTGTGAGCGCCCAAGCAGATTGTCTAATAAATTGCTAGAGAGCATTGCCGGGAAGCTGTTTTCTCGAACGGCGCCAATGGCTTATACTATATTTCTCGCTGTATAAT
>NW_017160156.1:0-234 GCF_001652005.2 Ceratina calcarata
GGGTTATTGCGCGGCATTACAACACGCGTGCTTCAGGGGAGCCATACCAACTGGACCCGATGGAATCGCATGACATCTCGCGATCCATCGGGTCCCTGGGCGAGACAGGGGGTGGGTTAGTCTGTGGCGGCGACCAACCCACCGGGGTAGCCGTGCCCCCATCCCCCCTGTACATAGCCCTGTGACGTCCGCGTCATAATACCTATGTAGCAGTCACTACGATAGAACTAGAGA
>NW_017160157.1:0-234 GCF_001652005.2 Ceratina calcarata
ATCAACGAGAATAAAATGTTGCGTAGTTTCTCTGATTAAAATAAATGATACATAGACTAACCTTTGTTATTATCAATAAATATCTTTAAGGCCTCCCTTGGTATATTTGTGCTTGTATGAGCATGCTACTCAGGAACTGAGGTCCTACAGATGGATGATAGGCCGGCTTCGTTGAGACAGGAACATGCCGAGCGGACGCCATTATGCACATGCAAACTTCTTTTGCGATTTATA
>NW_017160158.1:0-234 GCF_001652005.2 Ceratina calcarata
TAATCATCATTGACACGGATGTCGTCCGGGGTGTCGCGGTACGGTGACCTTTTAGTGGTGCCACGATTAACACATATCGTTCCAATGACATGAATGACAAGATCAATACTGAAACCTTGACAGATTGAATTTATTTAAAGATATATGACATGCCCCGAAGTTTAATAACTGTCATGATAGACAGAAAGGCTATACATATTATATGAAATATTCAAGTGGCATCTGTATAATATC
>NW_017160160.1:0-234 GCF_001652005.2 Ceratina calcarata
AGAGTAAAGACTTCATACAACGCGTCGTTCATACCATTCTCCACTTCGTAGTCATAGTTTCAGCTCTCGTTCTTTCACACAGGGTTCGCACCAGATTTTCTCTCTTTCTCGGTGTACATTAACTCAGTCATTCAGCTCATTCATTGTGTCCAGGCATCAGTTATCATAAGTGACGTCAGTCAACAGTATAAGCGTTTGTAGGAGTTGTAACAGCGTGGCCTCTTCTGATTCAAG
>NW_017160161.1:0-234 GCF_001652005.2 Ceratina calcarata
ATCTCTCTGCTTCGAAAGCTTTCTTTTGCTCTTCAAGTTGTGCCGCTAAATCAGCAAGTTTCTTATCAAGCTCGGCTTTTTCGTTTTTCAAACGGTTCAACTGTTCCTCCAATGCTTTCTTCGCAGCCTAATAAAAAATTTAATATGAATAAAAATTGAAGATACGTACCGTGGTTTAATAAAAAAAGAAACTGTTTTACCAGGCAATCATTCAAATCCTTCCTCGCTTTTTCA
>NW_017160162.1:0-234 GCF_001652005.2 Ceratina calcarata
CTAAACTAAATTCACTCCTCAACATAAGCTGTCCTTCGCCGATTATAATTTAATCCGAATCGATCGATTCGAACCTGCTTTGTCAAAATTCTTCATCCCAAAACCTACATTGGCGTAGCCTCCCCAGGTGTCGCTATCTCTAGCTACGCCTGATGTCCTTATTAGCACCGCGTCCCAATTCTTAGGGAACTAAACGCTAAATACTGTGCTTGGAACAACTCCAGGGCCAACAAA
>NW_017160163.1:0-1560 GCF_001652005.2 Ceratina calcarata
ATAGTGTTGTGGTGTATTGTCATTCTAATTGTGGAAGCAAATCCTTAATTACTCCTTATCGGGTCCTTCCTGTCCTGAGGAAGCCCGTGCGGGCGTACTCACAATGACCTCCGCAGGAGGCAGAAGTAACAAAAGAAATTACGCTGAAACAGGAGAACCCTGCGACGAAGCCCCGACAACTAGTTCATCTACCTCACGCGAACCCACAACTGCTAAATTAAACTCGTTACAGCTAGACAAGCTGTACAAGCAACTCCGAAAAGAGTCGGGGATGCCCCCCGCCCCCCTTCCCGTCAAATTCAAACCAAATGTAACGGCCGCTCGAGTCCAGGCACGGACGAAAGCGACCCCTCCGGAAGAGACCCTAGATGAAGCACTAACTATGGACGTTAGCGAACCGATTACCGACACCCAAATCCTTTACCGACGGAAGATTGGATCGTACCAAAAAAAACTCGTAAGAGCGCGAGCAAGAAACAGGTAGCTATTGCTAATACCGACGGGACTCTGAGCAACAGATACGAGTCCCTAGAGGAATTAAACTTATCCGAGACAGATAACGCGAACACGACTGAAGCAGAAAATTGTACCCCGGTCGATAGTAGAAAACGCAAAAAGCCTCCCCCGATATATATCTTATCGTCGGACTTAGTAACTTTAATACAAATTATTAAGTCTTACAATTTCACCAAAGACGACTGCACGGTAAATGAGATAAATAAGGATAATCACACCATATTTTGTAAAAAGGAAGAAACGTTCTTCACCTTGCTAGATGCGCTTAAGGGGGCGGGAATCCAACACTACTCATTTACTCCTAAATCAATCAAGACAAAATCGCTGGTTTTAAAAGGGATCAAGGGCTCGTTCTCTCCCGAGGAAATAAAAAACGAGATAAATGAACTAGCACCAAACACTGTAACGGTCCTAAATGTTTCTAAATTTATATTCCGAAAAGAACCGGAGGCATACCACCACCTAGTTCAATGTGATAGCGATAGCAACCTCAGCGAGCTATTTAAAATAAGGTGCATTGCTTATCAAAAAGTTAGATGGGAAAGGCTTCGACGCAGAGAATTATACCAATGCCGCCGTTGCCAAAGAATTGGACACTCGAGCAAGAATTGTCAACTTAATTACCGATGTGTAAAATGCGCGTTACCCCATGAGCCGGGGACTTGCTCATTAAGTAACACGGCCGGCAAAAGCGAACTCAAATGTGCGAACTGTGGGTATAATGGGCACCCGGCAAATTACCGGGGCTGCCCGTATTTTAAACTCGCGGCGGCACAAAAAAAAGCTGTAATCAGTGCAAAATCAGCAAGAGTTATAAGGAAAATTGACACCATATCAGCGGTAGTAAGGGACAACTGCTCGTACGCACAAGCAACCAAAGCTAGGAACATCGGAAGTACAAGGTTAGCAACCCAGTGCAACATAATTGGTGAACCGAGGCACCCAGCGCAGCACCGATCTCCGTGGGAAGAGAATAACAACGACTCTACTTGGGCGGGAAAGACGAGCCCCGACTGGATTGAGCAACTGGAGAACGACGTGGCC
>NW_017160163.1:2617-2969 GCF_001652005.2 Ceratina calcarata
GTTAAAGACCTCTTACATACTATCAAAAAAAAGCTCAATGACAGATTTAACAGGTCAGTGCAACGGCACTGGCGAACAGTGTTGCGTAAAATCGACCATAAGAACCCTGAATCCTTCTTTCCCAAGATCAATGCAATCTTTCGGCCGAAAAAGCAAATCGAACTGACCAAGATTGAGATCAACCAAGATGATAGACAGTTAATCGACAGATGCAAGTTATCCGAGAATAATTCAGGGCAAGAGAACAAAATAGTACTTACCTCCCCAACCGAAATCCTGAACGCGGTAGGAGCGAATTTCGAACGAATAAGTTCACCTAGGAATTTAAATCAGGGCACCAGGCTTAAAGAAA
>NW_017160164.1:0-234 GCF_001652005.2 Ceratina calcarata
ATGTTCGCGTCGTCCCCACTTTCCGGCCGAGGGAAAAAATACCTCCACGCTGCCGGTGGCCCGGCCTTCGGTCCGGACCTTCGGTGCACAGGGTAGGAGGGAAATAAAATACCTCCCGCGAACCAAACACATATATACCGTAGCCTTGTGGTCATGTCTCGCAGGAAGGGGAGGCTTCCATTAACCGGCCGGCCCGCGAGGAGTAAACCTCTATAAAAAATCCCTAGTCTCAAG
>NW_017160165.1:0-234 GCF_001652005.2 Ceratina calcarata
TAATTCTGTTATGCAAGTCCACGATCGATATCATAGTTTTGTAGGCTCTCGCTTTTCCTTCCGCAGGAGAGACTCCTGGGAAGTCGAATACGAACGTGCAGATCAAACGTTAACTGAGAGAAATCATGTATTAATCGAATTAATCAACATTCTTCTGTTTCAGCTATTTTTATTCATTTGAAACACATTTTCTTTTCTTACCCGTTTACAAACTCACCTAATTATTTTATACAA
>NW_017160166.1:0-234 GCF_001652005.2 Ceratina calcarata
CTTTTTAGTCGACTGTTGACCGAGTCACATCGTACTCCTTTTTCCGGCTTTCGCTATTTTGTTGAATAAAGTTTTGCTGATCATAACGGTTGAAGTTTTTAACATATGAATTCCTGACTGTCTTACGCTACATTTTTTACAGTATAGAGCATAGCTGCTCAGCATAGGCTCTGGCGGGCAAGGGCAGCCTCGGTTGCCCGGGGGCAATTTCGCGGGCATTCAGTAGTGGGGGAC
>NW_017160167.1:0-234 GCF_001652005.2 Ceratina calcarata
CAACGTAACGTCGTACAATATGGTGGGGTAATAGAATGGGTTAGGTACGCTATGTAACGGGAACACTGTTATGAAGATTTATCATTAAACATATTTAACCAATCAATTAGATTCTATTATGTAAGCTGATCATACACATATTGATAATATGTATCGATAGCACGTATCGATCGCTTAGGTCGTTACCACGAGTTTATAACAAATAACGTGTTTATAACTAATTAATTAATATAA
>NW_017160168.1:0-234 GCF_001652005.2 Ceratina calcarata
AAGTTGAAAGATATGAAAATGTGAGCAAATTTGATGTGCAGAACGGAAATAAAGGGGTTCGTCTATGTAGAGTGCAAACCTTTGGTGAGCCAATTTCGTCTACTTCTGGTTTTGGGGATTTGATCCTCACCCCATCACCGCGAGGCGAATCCAAATCAAGAAGGGATAACAAGGTTGACAGAGGCAGACAGCCTGAAAAGAAAGAAAATATAAATCCTAAGAAGCAAAAGAGAG
>NW_017160169.1:0-234 GCF_001652005.2 Ceratina calcarata
GACTTTGGCATTATGTCATTGGAACACTGAGGCGTTAAAAATAGAGAGAGAGAGAACGGTATGTTGCTCGTTATCATTCCGAATCGTTTTTGTTCTCATAACTTTGTCTATCGCGTACTCAAATGCTGTGGATGCATTAAATATGCGATTCCAGTATGAGTCATCAATTCTGCTAGCCATGTACAGGCGTACGACTGCAGTCCCATGAGAGCACATTATTGTACGAAATTGAAT
>NW_017160170.1:0-234 GCF_001652005.2 Ceratina calcarata
TTGCTAGGAGCCGTCTTTTCATTTGGTTTGATACCTCACTTACTTTTTCTTATTATTATCTTACTCTTATCTTAAGTACTGGTGGTGGGTCATTTCATTTTATATTATGTGTCATATGGTGATGGTTGCATGCTTTGGGTTTTTCTCTTTCTTATTAGTTAAGTTATATTAAGGAGTGTCACATGAGAGGCGTTATCGTCCGCCTTATTCAGCCTCGCCCAGCTGATATCTTTC
>NW_017160171.1:0-234 GCF_001652005.2 Ceratina calcarata
TTGAATTCGTCTTTCGTTACGTAGAAGAAAATTTGAAAATTATTTGTGTATCACATAAACATCATTATTATATCATTGTTCCTATCATATTATCATATTATTTTCTACATCTTATATTATATTGAATATCATTTCATATTTCCGCGTGTAGATAGAAGCATTGGGCGAGCAGCTGTTTATGTTGGAACCAAAACGATGGCGACTAATGCGCAACCGCCTCTCCCCGATTTTCAC
>NW_017160172.1:0-234 GCF_001652005.2 Ceratina calcarata
ATTCGTGCGCGATATGTTTGGCCCGATATGCATAGGGACATAGCTCAGTGGTGTAAGGCATGTCAAGACTGCCAGTCCTCCAAAGTCTCTCGGCACGTCAAGATAATGCCAGACAAAATTATAGCTCCAGATGGTCGCTTCGACCATATTCATGTAGACATTGTAGGACCGTTATCGATAAGCAACGGATATCAATATATCCTTACTATGATCGATCGTTTCTCACGATGGATC
>NW_017160173.1:0-234 GCF_001652005.2 Ceratina calcarata
AAATCAATAGAACGAACGAATAGTAAACATAAAAGAAACATGATTCTTCTGTTCTTCGCAATTGTCCCTATATATGAATTACTACGCATAGGAATAATGTCATTATTAAGATCGCTTTCATCGACGTTCGTTTAATGAACTTTTTAACAATATAAAAAAATTTGTTCATTACAATTAAAAGAAAACCGGGTTGTTATTTTATTTATGTCACTTTTTAATTATATGAATAAAGAG
>NW_017160174.1:0-3223 GCF_001652005.2 Ceratina calcarata
GCTTTTCGGCTTTAACACTTTTTCTGGGATACCCTGTATATAATATTGGAATTAAACAGTTCTAACATTTTAGGTGTTATTTCGTAAGTATAACAATTTTTGCTTTCATTCCGTAAGTCTAATTGTATTCTTGTTATTGCACTTATTGTTTCTATTGTTAACTTGTTTCTTAATTTTGTTTCTGTTAGGGCAACTGTCGTAAGGTATTGATCAACGTCGACGTTGGGTAGTGATAGGGACAGACATAAAATTGATAAACTGCTAATATTATCAAATTGCAACTGATTCTTGATATTCTTAACACAGCTCCGAGAAGTTGGCACCCCAACTGCGAATTTTTGCAAACATCAAATTGCATTCCTTTGTCCATGATTAGTCCACGTTAGTTCAACCAAAATTTTCATCTGTAAATAGCCCCCCCCCTCCCCAAAAAAGTTATTACAAAAAGAAATTGTATCAACACCCCCATGAAAATATTTTTTATGTAACTCGACTGTCCACGATTTGTCCACGTATGTCCAACCAAAATTTTCATTTGTCCACCTCTCAGAAAAAATGTATACTTTGATTAGAAAGAATTGCAGCGATGCGCTCGAGTACAGATAATTTTCTCAAATTTTGCAATTAATTACTCATGTCTGCGCAAGACCATTAATGTTTTCCGTTTGACCAACTAATATTTTCTTTTTTACACCCTTCCATAATAAATTATACGTTGTAACGGGCGGATCGGCCGAGCCACCGATAGGTGCCGTAATGGTGCCGACCGCTCGCTCTAAGAAACGCGTCTTAAAACTAAGGGCGGGTTTTCAAATAAACAAGACGGCGTGGCCAGCTCGGCTCGCGGTGGCCAGGCCGCCGGTACCGTCACCCTGGTGCGCTCGTTTCTTCGTTGCGTAGGATCCATCACTGTAACGTGAATGGCGCACCGGGTTACTGGGGCTCATATCAGATCTGGGCATCGGGGGCCAATACCGCTTGAGGTCTTGTACGTGCACCGTCTCGTGGGTNGTTTCCAGACCTGGTCGCCGATCCTTGGCTCCCATTCCCGGTGTTGCTGATCGTAGTGCCGCGTCTGGTTGGCGGTGGCTCGGGCTTGGTTTAAGCGTACCAAGTCGTACCCGTCCCGGATCCATTGGATCCGTGTTGCCGTCGTGGTTGCCGTCGACCGGTAGCCGCCCCGACTCCCGGGCGCTATCAGTTCTCGCCCGTGATTGAGGTAGGCCGGCGTAAAGCCAGTGGCCTCCGAGGTCGCGGTGTTGTACGCGAAGACGAACTCGGGGATATGTTCGTCCCACCGTCTCTGCCTCGTGCCGACGTACTCTGCGATCATGGTCTTGAGTACTCGGTTAGTTCGTTCCACCGGATTGCATTGTGGAGTATAGGGCGGCGTTCGTTTGTGTCGTATCCCCCATTCGTCCAGGGCTCCGGTGAACTCCTTGCTGATGAATTGTCAGCCGTTATCAGAAATGACCGTCTCGGGGCATCCGTGTCATAGGATGATCATTTCGCGTAGCGCTTGTGCGACGGCCGTGGCGGTGGCCTGTCGAAGTGGCCTTGCCTCGGTCCATTTCGTGAACTTATCCTGCATTACGAGAAGCGTCGTATAGCCGTTGCTAGACCTGGGCAGTGGTCCTACCAGGTCTACGCTGACAATCTGCCATGGTTCCTCTGCTACGTGCATGCGTAGCCGACCTGGTGATTGTTGTTGGGACGCCTTATATTGTTAGCATACCGGATACGCCCGCACGTAGTTGGCGGTCTGGCGGAACATTCTGGGCCAGTAGTACCGTTGCGCCATTCTGGCGATGGTCTTTGCGATCCCACAGTGCCCGGCCGTCGGCGCGTCGTGGTTCTCGGCCAGGACCTGTGTTCGCTCTTCGGTGGGGATACATAGCTTCCAGTCCTCCTCCTCCCCTCGCGGAGGTACGTCGTGAACTCCTGGCTGATGAACTGGCGCCCGTTGTCCGAGATGACCGTCTGAGGGCACCCGTGGCGTAATACCACCTGGTCACGTAGTCCCCGTGTTACCGCGGTAGCGGGAGCTTGGCGGAGAGGGACTGCCTCCGTCCATTTCGTGAACTTGTCTTGCAGAACTAGGAGCGTGGTATGTCCCTGGCCTAATCGTGGCAATGGCCCAACCAAGTCGACGCTGACTGTTTGCCATGGCTCCTCGGCCACGTGTGTACGGAGCTTTCCGGCCGTTTTCTGCTGTGATACCTTATAGGTTTGGCATACAGGGCAGGCTCGGACATAGTCTGTGGTCTGTCGAAAGTTGCAACCAGCCGTGAGTTCGGCATTGCCGTGCCGTTGAAGCGTCCACATAGGATGACGCGGCACCGGTGTCCAGTAGGGCGGCGATGGCGATATTTCTCACGTAGACCATGATTCTTACGCGGCCGCCTGGGAGTCGTTGGGCCGGGTGGCGCTGCTCGACGCTCCGGCCAGCTGTTCGTTTCCCGGTCGATCACACGGACAGGTTCGGTCGGTTACACCGTCGATGCCGCAGTAGGAAAAGAAGGTTTTGGCCGGGGCGGTACAACCACGGCGAGTGTGTCCGGGTTGCTTACACCGCCAGCATGAGTTCTCCCTGCTGAATGGTGCGTCTGCTATGGCGGCCACGGTACGTCTATTCGACCTATCTCCGGTGGCGGATCCTCGCTGTCAATGGACCATCGTTGTTGCCACATTTCAACGCGCTCGCCGGCGCGGATGAGGTCGTCGAGGGTCCGGATATTGCTATGCTCGATCCGGAGCTGGAAGTCGGCACGCATGTTAAGGAGTGCCCGATCGAAGACTTGCTCCGGAGTTGCCCCGCCCAGCTGTCGGAACATGGTTTGGAAAGATGTGACGTAGTCGCGGATGGTCTCTCCGGCTTTCTGGCGACGGTGCGTGATGGCGTCATGGAGCAGTGCTCTCGCGAACGGCGGCTCATAGGCATTGCGTAGATACGTGATGAATGCCTCCCAGGTTGGCCAATCCTGAGCGTGGTTGCGGAACCAACTCAATGCGGTGCCCCGTAATAGTTCGGGCAGTTCCAGCAGAAGGTCCTCGTCTGTGATACGGTAGGCGCGTCTTAACTCGTGGATACGTTCCACGAACTCGTGGACGTCCTTCCCCTGGAAGTGGCAGTTCCACTTCCGTATTTGATCGATGGCCCGTAGTGCAGCCATTGGGTACTGCCAAAGGGCCGGTGGTTCCATGCTGGGCGGTTGGGTGCTGC
>NW_017160175.1:0-234 GCF_001652005.2 Ceratina calcarata
TCGTTTTCTTAGTTTTCTTGTAATACCTCATTTTTACAAAAACAAAGGTTTTTTTTAGGAACGGTACCTGATAGAGTAATTCTATTTCCAGATTCGAATCATGTGATAGATATTTCAAAATTCTTTTGTGTTACCTGTTAGCTTAAAAACTTTCTACATTTTTGTGGAAATGGTACGACACGCGTGAGAGGAGACAGCATGGTAATGAAAGTGGGAAAAGGGCCAGTGTTAGAA
>NW_017160176.1:0-234 GCF_001652005.2 Ceratina calcarata
TCCTGGTTTACCTTGCCTCTCTTTCTAATTTCCATAAATTCCCTGAATTTCTTGCACCCTCTGAAGGATGCCGAGTGACCATACTTGTTGCAATTAATACAATAAACTTTCGCGATATCCCCTTTTTCTTTAATTGAGCACTCACCCGGTGCGTGAGCTTCCCTACATTTTACACATGTTGTTTAAAAAGGGAATAAGTTAATTTCCTAATCGCCTCTCCGATTTAATTTAACC
>NW_017160177.1:0-234 GCF_001652005.2 Ceratina calcarata
AATTCTTCTTGCCCGCAGGAATTTTTAAATAGTAGCGAACATGTGCGTAATTATTAACCGTGCATTACACACATTATCGGGTATTTATGAATTTCGTTGTAATTACATACTTAGAGCAACGTGGCTTGCGAGAATATATTGTCTTAAATGTGTTGGCAGCACTATTTCATCAATAAATATATAAACGAATGGTGAACTATTTATTTATGAAGCTTATATATTTAATTTATCCTT
>NW_017160178.1:0-234 GCF_001652005.2 Ceratina calcarata
TGCCCAGTGTATTAACCGCTGCGTCCTTATCAATCGGTTTTTCAGCGTCAGTATGTGATTGCCTTAAGCGCGCCGGGAAAAGATCATCGTGGCTTGCGGCCCATTTAGCCAACTCGATGCCAGCCGACTTGAGAATTTTCGTTAGATCATCCCTCTTCGCAACCGCAAGTGAGAGTTAGTCGGCTCCAGCAAAAACATCATCGACGTAGGTATTATTCTCAAGGCACCGAGCTC
>NW_017160179.1:0-234 GCF_001652005.2 Ceratina calcarata
ATGTGATAAAAAAGAATTTATAAGAATCGTGTAAATTGTAATTTCTCTCAGATGTTCCGAAGTGTCAATCTTATCGCAGCTCGTCCGCTGTCTTTTGATGTTGAGATTTCATTGAAAAACACAATGGCTTTAGAGAAAGTTCGATTCAATATATGTACAATACGTATAAAAAGTGTAACAATTTAATCAACACATAGTTCGCCCGTTTGGTCGTAACGCGAAAACAAACCTGAA
>NW_017160180.1:0-234 GCF_001652005.2 Ceratina calcarata
CTATAATAGAGAATGTGGCATTTTCTACCTTCCCTCTAATAGAACTGTGGAACGATTGTTTTAATAAAAATTTAGTATAGACTATACTAGAAAACGTGGATTACCTCTTTCGTTTTTACCTTCCCTCTAATAAAACTGAGGAATGATTCTCCTAATAAAAATTGACTATAATAAAAAATATGGTATTTTCTATCTTCCCTTTAATAAAAACTGTGACAAGTTTTCGATAATAAA
>NW_017160182.1:0-234 GCF_001652005.2 Ceratina calcarata
TTTATATATTAGTTTTTCTCTCTCTCGAGGAAACTTTGATAAAATACAATGTATTATGTGAAATCTATTGGCCACAAGCTAATGTGTAAATAAGAAACTTCAATTTTCTTGAGAGTGGAAAGAAGTTTCAATTGAATAGAAAAAGTTTAAATTGTAACAAGCAGATTTACTTTGGAGTTGAAATCGAATATTAAAATCACAATACGCTTTCTTCCTACTTATATGTATTTATTC
>NW_017160183.1:0-234 GCF_001652005.2 Ceratina calcarata
AATTCCACGATGCACACGGTGCTTGAGATAATATACTATTCTCTATTTGATCGAAAAACAGATGTTTGGACACATTTTTGTCATCCGTTGATTAAAGCTGGTTTTGCCATCCTTTAATTAAAGTCAGAATTCTCTCTATTTGGGGTCACCAAAAACTAATAAAAAAACGTGGTAGGTGTACATTTTAATGCTGAAATATATTCGTCTTCTCAGATTTTATGAGGAATTTAATAG
>NW_017160185.1:0-234 GCF_001652005.2 Ceratina calcarata
AATACACCCTTTTTGATATCGTGCCTCCTTATATAGCCCGTTGGTTGGTTCGCATGAGTCACGAACAGATTAAGTAGTGTAATTGTCCTGCTCTTGAGAACAATTCTTTCTTCCTCAAAGAATGGAATTTTATATTCATTCCATGTAATAAGTTTCTTCGCATAGTCAATTTTGGAAGAATTATTTAAAAGAAAATCGGCTCCTAAGATCCCGTCAAAGGGAATTGAAAAGTCG
>NW_017160186.1:0-234 GCF_001652005.2 Ceratina calcarata
TTCTTTGCTTAGGTTCTGCAAATGCTTGCTTACAAAGTGCAATTGCACAACAATGCATGCCATTAACTCCGCGAGCAAAATCACTGTACAAACGTATGCGCACGATCAACAGCAAATACTGTACATACAGAAAGAGAAATTTAGTACTGAAAGATAGATTGAAACGTGCAGGAAACCAGTATGACTTCTGTTATTCTGGTTTGAGCCAAGAAGCGTTGAACTTCTGTTTGCGGC
>NW_017160187.1:0-234 GCF_001652005.2 Ceratina calcarata
GTATAGCTATATTAACAACATTATTTATATTATTACGCATATTATAAAAATAATTGATAACAAATACTAATCCTAGGGTGAAGTATTTCGAGGGATGAAAATTTTGAAGAATATGTAAATCGCGACCATGCGAATGTGGCGCGAAGGCGGCGGTGCGCCATTCTTTACCACGAAATGGCGCGGCCGGCATAAATGAATATAGGGAAAAAAAAAAAAAAAGGAAATGAATAATCC
>NW_017160188.1:0-234 GCF_001652005.2 Ceratina calcarata
AATTTAATTTTGTTCAAACAAGTCGTCAATGTCTACAGCGACGATACGTTCGTTATCAGCACGGTTAAGAGCGGAAGCAGGAGCTGGCAATCGGCATACACGAGGCAAATCGTCAAGTGCGAGGAGAACAATGATTCGCGAACTACGTAGTGACATCACGCGTGTTTCTTGCGAAAAACACGGCAAAAGTGTGCGACTAAGGATTATGACTATCGACGTTCGCGAGGAACGTTA
>NW_017160189.1:0-234 GCF_001652005.2 Ceratina calcarata
ACAATCGATACCTTTACAATTTTCCATATTACTGTAATTTTTCAACGATTGAACAATTTAACCGCGTATTTATATTCAAAATAAACACTATATACATAAAAATAAATTGTTTTATAATTTACGTATCCTGGCCAAAACTTTGATAAACGACGACGGATATAATAAATTTAACTCGATCTGTTAACATGGAATCTATGTGCCAGCTACGCATTGGCAGAGACGTTTTCTAGAAAG
>NW_017160190.1:0-234 GCF_001652005.2 Ceratina calcarata
GGTTTGATCCATTCGTCCGTTGATAAGGTAGGTTCCTCCTGGGACGTTGTCGGCTCTGCTTCCAACTCCGCTCTGGATTCGGGCGTAGTCTCCATGTTTTCAGCCATGTTTTCCTTGCATGGCGTACGTACCTTGACTCTACGTGCATTTAGGTTAGGCTTAATATTAATATGCGATGTTTTCACTCCCGATTCTTTTAGCAGCTGTTTGTACATCATATCCAATTGCACAGAG
>NW_017160191.1:0-234 GCF_001652005.2 Ceratina calcarata
AGTATGTATGTATACATATTTATATACATATTTATGTACATAATTATATACATACTTATATACATACATATCTCATGCTAATTAACTTATAGATTCATCCACGGACGAGTGAAAAAGTGTTAATTACATTTTACAAATTTCCTGTACTTGGCTTTAAGAGACAAATATTTTCAATCTTTGAATTTGAATTTACTTCTCTGCTTCTTAATATTCCTCGTAGCAAAATTATCATTT
>NW_017160192.1:0-234 GCF_001652005.2 Ceratina calcarata
TATATGTATATTCTCTCTTCGCGTCAGAACCGCAGTCTCCCACACACGTACACACGCCGAGCCGCCTGTTCTCTGTTTGCCTCTCTTTCATCGTGCACGAGCGTGCACGCGTTCCCTTTGGCGGCACATCAAACGCGCGATTTCTTTCGGTCCGGACCTCGGTTTTCCCACCAGGGTGGCGGCCGGTGTCACCAGCAGCGAAAAACTTTTACCCGCTCGCGTGTCTCGCGTAAA
>NW_017160193.1:0-234 GCF_001652005.2 Ceratina calcarata
AATGACAGCTGCCATAAACAATAGAAAACCTAGAAATCGTAAATTAAATAATACTATTTCCTTTTTAATAATTTTAAAAAGAATATCACTGATTATGAAGAAGCTACATTAAATTTTTTTAAATGTACTTCAAGTTTAATCTTTAAGATTGTAAGATCTCTGGTAAAAATTCAAGAAAAATGACAAGAAACTATGCCCGACGTTTGAAGCGATCTGAAAACGTATTAACGATTA
>NW_017160194.1:0-234 GCF_001652005.2 Ceratina calcarata
TGGTGTTATTTTCTGGACAATAAATACACTGCTTTTCTGTTTTATTACCCTATATCTCACATTTAGTAATATGTAATCATGTAGAGGTATGCAATACGTACGCAAAAACACACATGTACATATGTTCATAGCTGTGACGGAACGCTTGCTTTAGCGCGAGTAAAAGGGTCTAGTCGCGAACATGTCAGAATTTTGTGAGATTTTTTGCTAAACATTAGTAGAGAAATATGTCAA
>NW_017160195.1:0-1340 GCF_001652005.2 Ceratina calcarata
CAATCACGCTCCACTCTTCTTCAAACTAACAGTGTTCGCGAAGCTTCAAAGCGCGTACCAGTCCGTTGAAATAAAAGTATATTTCTGTCGTGCTAGAGATCGACTTCTCCGTAGTCGTATTCGAGACATTTACATTACGTGATCGCGATACGGGCCCCCTTTTCGAAGAACACTGGGCGCGCATAGTTTGGGGACCAAACTATGTATAAATGCATCATAGCTGGCGATCGCTTTTCCGAGTGCAGTCACGGCCCAAGCATCGCATCGTACGCACGCCTAATATTACTTTTTGCCTGTGTTATCGCGCCTTCCGACCACTCTGCTAATGTAATATTAACAACAATTTCAAACGCAAATAATATCTTCTGTACGTCCAAACAAATTTCTTCCGTGTGTTCTATTCGAGAGTGAAGTATTTGGTCTAAATTATATAATAATATAAAAGAAATCTTCCTTGAAGCATTACAAGAAACTGGATAACNATATATAAACATTTATTTAGCAAAATGACGTCTTTTAAGCTTCTTAACGTCTTCAAGTAACCAATCGCAAGCTTTAATATGATATATAAGGCAACAGGTGAGATTGCAAACTATTGTTAGAGGGTCAACCAATTAGATTTGCTGATTAAGACAACCCTGGACAATAATAATTGCAAGACCTATAAACATGTTACTATGTAACACGTAAAGAAGAGTATGATCTTGAAAAAGACACGGTAACGTTGAAAGACGTAAGTCCGAACACCAATTTCCCGACTCACAGTATGCAAAGTTTGCGGAGAAGCTCTCCGTTCATTGGCGCTACTCCGATGGCGCGGTGCCCCGTTTGGTGGCGTTATTCCAGCGGAGCGGAATGCCGTAACGAAAGGGTTAATTTCGAATTTCTAACATTATTATTTATTTTTGTGTCCGTATTATGGTAGATGCGTATAGGCGTAATGTGAGTTTCAATTTGTTCTTGCTATTTTCTCGTTAGTTTTGGCAAGCGCCGCTGAGAGGCGATGATAGTAGTTTTGACCGAGGAATGTGGGGAGTTCCGCTTCTCTGTGGTAAATTTTGTAGCTTTTGATCATGGGGGTCTGGTCTGTTTTTCCCTCGTGTTTTTATTATTATTATCTTGCAACTGGGTAATGTCCGAGTTGTGTTTTTATGAGTGGTGGCGGGTTCGCCGTAAATGTTCATTGAGTCGTGTTTTCAGATTTTATTGGCTTGTGTTCCATTTGCAGAGTCCGCTGTCTCTCGAAACCTAACCTTCGTTTATCGGTATGCGTTTGGTGTTTTATCGAATCTACTATAAAAATATAAAAATAGCCTCTTTCCGTATTTTCGAGAAAAAAT
>NW_017160196.1:0-234 GCF_001652005.2 Ceratina calcarata
AAATCTTCCATTAAGAACGAGAACTTATCTAACTACTGGACATTATAAAACATATCAGGACCAATTTTGTGATATCATAATATTTTTCTACAGTGCAATTTACTATTTATTTTGCAAATAACGAGTTTCTATTTTTTATCCCTGAATATCGCATTAAATGTAATTTTTGCATTGGGAACAATTTTAAATTTCGAGGGAAGGAATTTTTTAAGATAAATTTTTTTTAAGAAATAC
>NW_017160197.1:0-234 GCF_001652005.2 Ceratina calcarata
CAACGACTAACTACTAGAGTTATTCGAATAAAAATGTTGTGTAATTCTCATAATCATTAAGCGTGAATTAGCCAACTCCATTCTATAGTGATCTCCCACCCAGAAATTTGAAAAATTGTGATCACGGGCATTCTACGTGTCGTCCGACTTTAGATCTCCAATCTATTTAATAAATGATTGTTAATCGTCGATTTTGGTGAATTGGGCGGTGCGAATGCTGATAGGAGAATAACG
>NW_017160198.1:0-234 GCF_001652005.2 Ceratina calcarata
TGCCGAACCTCGTATGTCGTGCCGTGACGCAGGAGGATGCACCGGATAGCACCAACGAACACCGGTTATAACGAATCGTTGCAGAGCGGGTATGTTGGTCACGACGCCGTGACAAATGCGACTTTTATCACCGCAATGGCAAAGAGCTTCCGACTTTAAACGGTCTCGATAAAAGCCGCACTGCTCTGACCAGCGAAACTCGCGCTCGGGCGATGACCGAAGGGTCACCTTCGA
>NW_017160199.1:0-234 GCF_001652005.2 Ceratina calcarata
TCTTCAAACTTAGTAATGATCCATGCACTAAACTCTAGACGTCGTTCTGCGTCTGTAGCACCTAAATGTTGAACTGTAGTAAATTTAAAGGGAAGATACTTAAAATTACTCAAAATTTTATGAACACTTTTAACTGACATATCCATTTCTCTTGCAACAGTATGAATCGATGTATGTGGATTTTCATTAAAGTGAGAAAGTGTTATATAACCGCATTATCATCGTTATGGTGCA
>NW_017160200.1:0-234 GCF_001652005.2 Ceratina calcarata
TCTTGTTTTATACATATGTGAGATACAAGACGACTTATAAGCGTTTAAGCCGAATCTATCTTGAAAGGGCACCTATATCCCGAAGTATCCCTCAGTATTCCGCTTACCAACTGGTTTTTAGGGTTGTCTCCGTTCAAAATTCATCTTCTTCTAGGGTTCTCACGAGGCATTCATTCTTCTTTTATACATATGTGGGATACAAGACGACTTATAAGCGTTTAAGCCGAATGTACC
>NW_017160201.1:0-234 GCF_001652005.2 Ceratina calcarata
TCAGACATGATGTTCTGTATGCACTTGTTACTCGAAGCAGTGCTTGTCTCCACGCTTGGGTGAGGTGTTTCCTGTGCAATGCGTTTGGCTCTGACGGTCAATGGTATGCCCAAGAAGCATAGTGGTTTGCTCTTGTTCTTCTTTCTTGTCCACTGTTCGGACCATGTCACGAAATTTTTCAGCCGCTCGGGATTTCTGTCGGGCGAAGGCCGTTTTTGTCGATTGACTGTTCGT
>NW_017160202.1:0-234 GCF_001652005.2 Ceratina calcarata
GGTGGTCTCACATTACCTGCTCATTGTTAAAATTTTTTTAAACAATTGACAAATACTGTTTATATAATGATCTTTGGTCAATAAACAGTAACTGTGAGAAAAATATGTATATGTCATAAAATAAATATGGTTGGTGACAAGACGCAAACCTACCACAAGAAAGTACGCAACGATTACTGGTCTCCAGTCTTCGCCACTACGCTGCTGCCGCCGTTAGAAAAGCGTCTTCCGTCT
>NW_017160203.1:0-234 GCF_001652005.2 Ceratina calcarata
AAAAAAGCGACAAATGGCAAGGAATTTAGCCCTTTCACAGGGCTATAACATATGTAAAAAAAAAATATTGTCGGCACCAGGACGCGAACCTGCGTCAAGAAAGCATGCAGCGATTACTGGCCTGGAGTCTTAACCGCTTCGCCACCGCCGCCGTTGGAAACGTGTCTTCCGTCTCGGCTCCTGAACATGGGACAATTTCGTTTATTTTCACCTTGTCGTTGTTAAAATCATGTC
>NW_017160204.1:0-234 GCF_001652005.2 Ceratina calcarata
CTTCCGGTGCTAATGTTCCGGCCGCCACGTTGGTCGGTTCCTGCTGCAGGTTGCGAATAAAATTGTGCAAGATGCAGGTGGAAAATTTGAATGCATTTACGTGAACACTTTCTAGTTCAATACACACGGAATGTTGACTATTGCAGTGCACGCACATTTTCCAATGAACTATTTTTATTCGCAGTGAATATGTTATACCTAGTGGATGCTGAAAACGAAGTAATCACTCATGAG
>NW_017160205.1:0-234 GCF_001652005.2 Ceratina calcarata
CCGACCACTATTCCCCTCACGCGTGCTGACGCGCGTTCGCGAAGCTCTCCGTAGCGCTACCGTGAAAATCACTGGATATCCCGGACTACTGGTCCCCGTGACGTTCGCGTGGTCCCCACTGTCCGGGCGATCGAAAAAATACGCGCAGCCTGTTCCCAGCGTTGAGATATTTTTACCCACGGCCGGAAAGTGGGGACGACACGAACATGGTGGGGACCATAGCGCTGCGGAGAG
>NW_017160206.1:0-1181 GCF_001652005.2 Ceratina calcarata
GTATCATTTATACTATTCATAATTTCAAATAAATAATAATAACCTAACATTTGGTAACCTAATAAAATATCTGTTTCGCAGACACGACTTTATTTTCGTCCTCGAAGACTGAAGACACTTCATTAGTTACTGTCTCTACTTCTGGAATTTCCCCAGCTTTATGTTGAATCTTTTGTGAAGAACGACACTTCGTATCCAACCGTCATATAAAGTAGACGTAATTCTGTCTTTTATATCGTGTGTGAAGCGTGATTGGTTAGAAATCCAAAATGGCCAACGAGTGGAAGCGACCTTAACATCCAATGATACAATACGAAAATTGTGATGGAAGTAAAAAACCAAACCAAAAATCAGTAGTAGTGAAAGGTTTAAGAAAGGAAGAAATGAGAAATTATTGAATCATTGGAATAAATAAAAAATTCTGTTCTTATACTGTAAGCACTAATAAAACTCTTAATAACCAGTGGGACATGACTCTTGCATATTAACACTGAATTTTGTCCCACTAGTAAAGAGAAATAATCTCATGGGAGATACATTTCCCAGTAATAATGAAAGGTTTCAAGAGGTCAAAGGTCAAAAGACAATAAATATAGTCGAAATAAACATATAACAGTGGAAATTGGAACTATGTTAGGAATCTGCTAGTTAACTAAGTAAATTTTGGCTAACCGTGGAAGAGTTCGGGAGAAGGAGTTAGTTGCTGGGAGACAAGGCGGCGACGTTGGTTTATCTGAGCACCGAAGGGGTGCCGTATGCATGAGCTGACTGGCTGGTGTGCATCCATAAAGTTTGCTCCGAGGCGCTTCACCGGTACGCAAGCTCTTTCGTACGCTATGAGATTAAGCCGAGATCGCGTTGAATGCATGCCAAAATGCAGCCACCTTTCAACAGAGATAAGCTAATTCGTTACTCCGGCTCACTTTGATCCTACCAAAAGGGTTTTACCGAGTGACATGCGAATATAAATTAAATCGTATAGAAAACAATAATTTACACTTTATAAATTCTCAACTTGGCAAAACAGTTAGAAATTCGTTAGTGTAAAATATGAAAGGATAGAATGGTTCTAATTGTATTTTAATACTGACCCTACTATGCACGTAACTTACAATTAGTGTTAAAATATAGTCAGACCAACCATAACAGCGAAAATGACTCCTTTTTAATAAGGAAATGAG
>NW_017160207.1:0-234 GCF_001652005.2 Ceratina calcarata
AATCACTTTGCGAAGCAAATGTTTTGAATCGACGCTTGTTTCCCGGTTGTTAAACTGGGACTTAAGCTCATGCCTTAGAATAACTTAAGACTCTGAATACCGTCTGTAGGATCGGGATGATCGATTGATATTTCACAGACGATACAATTGGATGAAACGCGATGGGGAGAACGACTCACTATACAGGGTGAGTCTCCTGACATGACGACATCAAATAACTCGTAAGGTGTTCGT
>NW_017160208.1:0-234 GCF_001652005.2 Ceratina calcarata
AATCTTTCTGTACGCAGGAAACTCCTGCGCAAATTGCGCGGAATATTTATAACGCTAATATGAATGCCAGTCTGAAAGTACTGATTATTTTTATTATTAAAAAGCTTTGTTTGTTTTTTTCATACATCCGCTAGGTAATGCTTCGCTGCGTCGCATGCTAGAATAGCTGTAGCATAGATTTGCCCTAAAGAACATGCATAGATGAGACTTTGATCTAGTATATAGTTCGTAACA
>NW_017160209.1:0-234 GCF_001652005.2 Ceratina calcarata
TATGAAATACCATACATGCAACAATGAGAGAATTTAGTAATTTTGTATAATTGTTAACACATTTTAAGAATATTTTGAAGGTGAAATAGTATCAATGTCGGGCATATTTTTGCAGATAGACAATAAAAAGTAAGCAAAAGCGAATTATAGACAATGTTAACAGTTACAAATCAGGTACAATTCTATCAAAAAGTGTCAAAATCATATATTAAGATATTAAAACTTGTCTATGAC
>NW_017160210.1:0-234 GCF_001652005.2 Ceratina calcarata
CATGCGAAAACTCGTATTGTTACTGACGCATCGGATTTCGCGATGGGCGCGGTATTAGAACAATTTGTTGATGGTGCATGGAAACCATTATCATTTTTCTCACGAAAATTTTCACCCTCACAACAGAAATATAGTGCTTACGATAGGGAGCTAACCGCAGTCTATGAGACTATCAAGCATTTTAAATTTTTCTTAGAAGGACGAGATTTCGCAATCGTTACTGATCATAAACCA
>NW_017160211.1:0-234 GCF_001652005.2 Ceratina calcarata
GTATATTGATATGTATTGGGGTGAACAGGGAATGAAATTTTCGAATTTACTGCGTTCTCTCGTTTTGCGATAGTTCTTTTCAGTAAGCCGTGCGCAATTTTGTAATCGCGCGGCTCTTTAAATTTCTTGTGTTTTAATCAACTTTTTATTTAAGTAAATGGTTATTCTGGTAAAAAGCGAATCTTACAAATCTATTCTTTTTTTTTCACATATATTCACGTAAGGTCGTAATTC
>NW_017160212.1:0-234 GCF_001652005.2 Ceratina calcarata
ACGCAAAGACTCGTATGAAAGTTTAACTCACAATCGTCGAATCGTTTTAGCAGGATTATTCGACACATGTGCACGGTGCCATTAATCCCCGGTAGCAATATTCGATGCGAATAACGGATCTGTTATCGGTATCCATTGCGCATCTATAAACGTGGCGTTTGTAATCTTCCGACATAATCTCATTTATTATGAAACATATCCGGTCACGGAAATTCTTTTACAACGACCGGGCGC
>NW_017160213.1:0-234 GCF_001652005.2 Ceratina calcarata
TATAGTAATACTAATATACGATGAGCTACTCGAGCGAGAGGTTATAGATATATAGTAATACTAATGTATGTTCGAATGGTAACTCTCCTTTAACTGAATGAATAATTATTTAATATTTATATAAGCTACGTATGATGAATTATTGATCATAACTACTTAATTTCAAGAATCTATCTGTCGTTTTCTAGCTTTATTAAGTGAAATTATTTTATATTGAAAGAGTTATCATGCGAA
>NW_017160214.1:0-234 GCF_001652005.2 Ceratina calcarata
AGCCTCGCAAAGTTCACCAATTTCACAGAACAAAGCGCACCAAAACGCATGTACTCACGATTTCCCTTAAGGAGAGCGAAATGTACGGCGACTGATCAGCATCAGAATCAAACTCGGATTGCCGGAACGCACCGATCGCGACGCGACAGTTTGAGGATCCCGATCGAAGAATCGGTGTCTCTGATTCGTCGCGTGTCGGATCACGCGAGGTGACCCAAGCCTGCGCATATAACT
>NW_017160215.1:0-234 GCF_001652005.2 Ceratina calcarata
ATTGAACAACATTCGTTGCAAGGATGAGGAGAACCCAGAAAACCTAATCAGATCACATGTTAAATTAACTTGAAATTACATTAATCAATGATTGATATGCTACCAAATTCTTATTCCAGCTCGATTCCTTTCTTAAATTGTATGAATTTTATAGCTAGTAGTGGCTTAGTCAGCATGTTTGCCAGCTGGTTACCTGTAGGAAGGTACATTTTAATTATATTCTTGTTTACTTGT
>NW_017160216.1:0-234 GCF_001652005.2 Ceratina calcarata
TATCAAATATTTCTGTCAAGCGTAAACGAATATACATCAACATAACATTTGATATTATTGATATCTCGTCAATAATAATTAGATCAACATTTGTTAATGTTTGTCTAATTTGCTTTGAAACTGCAGCGGACAATTCTTTATATTTTGCTCTATAACCATGTTCTACTGAAGCTGCAGTAGTCTATGAATAATAAGACCTTGAATGTTGTAAGCTGCAATTCCAGTAGGCGCAGC
>NW_017160217.1:0-937 GCF_001652005.2 Ceratina calcarata
CCCCCCCCCCAGGGAAGGCGGGTATCTTTTGAAGATTTCCCCTCCGTCAAAAAAAGGTTAGGTTAGGTTAGGTTAGGTTAGGTTATTTATTTTTTTATTTATTGTTATGGCTGCGGACGAGACCCACGTGGGTCCCCTCGACAGCGAGGTCGGCCGTTTACAGAGGCTGCCTAACAACAGCCCCCCTTATCTCCGACAACAAGGTCACCCAACCGTTACTACTGGCATGGAAAGTCGCAATTTCACCGCCTGGTGAGTACTCCGGTGTTCGCCGTCGTGCGGGGTTTCAAGCGCACGCGGGCTCACCCCGCGACAGACTACTAACCGAAGCGCCCGCGCCCGAGCCCGAGCGGCCTTGCTACCTGAAGGAGGGCTAAACGGCCTATCGGGCCTCGTGTCATTCGTCGGGCGAACAACCCGGGCGCGGGCTGCCCCCCTCCTGCGGGCGGTGCGCAATCTACGATCGACTCGTTAATTTGAAGAATTCCACGGCGAACAATGTCTCTAATTGTCTATACAACGACCTGGGATCGGAGCAGCTTCGCTCGTACGATTCCGGACTGTCGAACCGCGCCGTTTGGAATGGGTAGTGGGATAGCGACACGGTTCGACGTTCAATTTACCCTTTCGCGCGACTCTACCCTTCGCGAGACAGCATGATACACAGTCTTTAGGGAGAGAATTTTTCATCTCTCAGGGACCACGCGACTTTAGTCTAACAAGCGGGACAAGTATTAAGAAAAGAACGGTAGAAGAAGAGATCGCGACCCCATTGGAAGAAAAGAAAGACCCCGAGCTGGCCGACGGCCGCAACTTCGTCGAGTAGCCCGCCTTGCGCTAAGGCTCCAAGACTTCATCGCAGTTTATACACCCCGGACGTCTCACCGGACGACCCTCACTTCAGCGAGTCCGTCTTCCACATAGGGTAGACGTCCAA
>NW_017160217.1:3731-4452 GCF_001652005.2 Ceratina calcarata
ATTTAATACTGACCGATATATAAAACACCGATCCATCTAAGACACCTTCTTTATCATTCACTTTGAGTCATTATTCATTTGCAGGACTGACACTTGATTTTATGAATTAGAAATATATGACCTTCCGGAGCGTTCGTCATGGCTAAATTCAGGATTAGCATAAATCGACTTCAATCTAGACAATCTTCTCCGCTCTCCCAATTGATCAGATTTATACCATCTACCAGAGCGTCATAATACAACGAACAATTATCGAACGACACTTTCCATGACCTATATAACGAAAGTAATACAAGAACAGAGATTAATAATTACTCCAAACATTAATTCAGATAAATGCCTAATTTATTATTTACCTTTGTCTGATACATTTACTCCACCATCAGCCCAATTGGATGTATGTCTCAAGTCAACGTCAAGATCAACTAATTCATCAACATCATACTTCATAACATCAAGGCTACTAATTCACATTCTGATTTCTCTAGAGACCTGCTCGAAGAATAAAAGTAGATTTAAAATATATCATTACTTCGAATGCTCAGTAAACATTACAACCTTTAAAACTATTTAAATACATACCCTGATATGTTTCAATAACACCCATCTCGGCCACTGTTAGGGATGGTTGCCCTAACTGGGAGCCGGACTTGGAGAATCGGGAATTTTTAAATAATAACTCGAAAAGTTTCCCTCAGAAACCCACAACCGTTTATTAAAC
>NW_017160218.1:0-234 GCF_001652005.2 Ceratina calcarata
AGACTGAAAAATATGTGAAATTGAAAGGTTTCCATGGCTTCCGAACCTGTCGTTGTATTCAAGATATTGAAAATCCTTAAGATGATTAATGATCGAGATTCTCAAGAGTTCTAATCTTCGAATCTGATTCGACTTTCTCGTCGCGTTTAGAAAATTCCTTTTAGAAAATTAGCAAACATCAAGAACCAAGAACATAAAAAAATATATTATTTTCTCATGTACTCTGGTTAATAC
>NW_017160219.1:0-234 GCF_001652005.2 Ceratina calcarata
TGGGGTAAATCGCAGCTTATACCGTCCAAACAGTTGTTAGCTAGCTAGTAGTATACATATAGTAGTAATAGTACGTACCGTAGTATTCGGGGTAAACAAAAACTGATCAAACAGAATATCTAATTGAAACCTAGAATCACCTGCAAATAATTTGTCACGTGATTGTTAGAAACTGTCTGTATTATAATAAATGTTTTACGCTAGATTAATATTTAATTAAAAATAAAGACAATC
>NW_017160220.1:0-234 GCF_001652005.2 Ceratina calcarata
GGAACGACAATTCGCGAAGAAGCGGTTCGTTATAAAAGCGTTGTTAGCTCCGCTAAGTGCTTTGGAGCCCATCAAATGGGATAAACTGGTCACCATCGACATGCGTCAGACGGTGGAAGCACTGAGATGATGGGAATATCCCGTGGAGCATTGGGACATCCTCTTAGTCGATAAGGTGGCTGAGAGGCTCGATGAAAGACTGACCTTGGAGTGGGAAGAATCGATACAGGATAA
>NW_017160221.1:0-234 GCF_001652005.2 Ceratina calcarata
GCAAACAAGACCAATAGCAAGCCTGTTACATTCAAATGACCTTCACAACTCCTATATCTCCTCTTTCTTTCCTCTATCCTTTTTATAGCATAAAAACCCCTATTAATGAAAAGAACGTAAGTAGAATAAAATTATTTCAACTTCAATAAAGCCGCGTATAACAGCTGGGTTCCAACAAATTCCTCTATAAATCTGATTTCAAGATCTTCCTTATCCTCTCGCTCTCCTAAGAGC
>NW_017160222.1:0-234 GCF_001652005.2 Ceratina calcarata
AAATGTACGGGTCAGACCACCCGCTGTTCGTCCCAAAAGCCATAAATTCAACACCATCGGCGTACTCATTCAACACCAATAGCCAGCGTACCACCCCTTTTTCACCCGTGAGAAATGTTTGGAACCCCCAAAATAATAATGTTAAATTTCTTTTCCAAGAGGCTAACCAAAACAGTGTACCGAACATTAACGCAATCCTAACCGACTTAAAGTCGCAAATAGTTAATGTGTTTA
>NW_017160223.1:0-234 GCF_001652005.2 Ceratina calcarata
GTACATATCCAAATGTTTTTTACCACAACCATCTTACATTTCGATCACTAATTCTGTGAAATATTTTTAACATTCTTCTAATACTTCTCTTAAAAAGATGAAGGAAAATTGAAGAAGAGTATTAGACTTTAAATATGTACAATCATCTTCGAATTTTATTACTAATAAAGTATTGATATAGAAATACAAATTTGTTAAATTCTCAGTTCAGTCATATACCTTCTTAGTTCATAC
>NW_017160224.1:0-234 GCF_001652005.2 Ceratina calcarata
TTTTCACTGTACTACTCAGTCTACTTTTTGCTAATTCAAAATTACACGCAAGCGGTGCATGGTCTTCTATCCAGGGCAAATCAACTGTATAACGTCCGTTTTCATTTAAAAAAACTGTACGCAAAAAGTTTTCTTTCACCCGCTGCTCGTTTGTAATCTGATCCGCTTTCTCGATCGGATCTTTTATACCTATAACATCCAATTTCCAGAGATCTGAAACATTTGCTTCATTTA
>NW_017160225.1:0-234 GCF_001652005.2 Ceratina calcarata
AAAGAAGAAAAAAAAACTGTATAGTGGAAGATTCGATCGCGCGACGTGCTGCGCATGAGCGAAACGCTTACGCCACTTCACCAGCTTGACATCAAGGAAAATGGTAGACACTACTGTACATACTCCGGGTATGTAACTTTAATTATTTATATCTCAAAAAGTATTGAATAACTACACATAATATTTAGCGTACATCAATTTGGACACGTGTACTACTTTCCTACAAAAAATCAT
>NW_017160226.1:0-234 GCF_001652005.2 Ceratina calcarata
CATATTATAAAACGACATTTTGTCAGCTATTTAGAAGCAACAATGGAACAACTATATTTTAATTTTACGGTAAAAGGAAAACCAGAAGACCCAAAAGCAAACATATATGCTATAACCTCAGTTTCTATACCTACTAAACAAACTTTTATTATACCGGAAAATTTACAACCTTTACTTACCACATCTACACAAAGAGATTCTGAAATGCGAGATTATTAATAAAGTAAAAGCATC
>NW_017160227.1:0-234 GCF_001652005.2 Ceratina calcarata
CTCGAGCGGCTGTGCGTCGCCGTCGAGGCCTGGTTGCGGAAGAGGTTGTCGCCTGAGGATCATCTTTGCTCGTGTAGGTTGACGATGTTCAGCGAAATGTTCTGGACGTTGGAGACCGGTGGGCAGGCTCTTCTTTGTCCTCACGCGGACTCTAGGCGAGTGCCGGAGCCAGGGGAGATACCTCATGGGTTCTCCGTTGTTGGATCTCCTTATGTTGACGATTCGGCGACCGCC
>NW_017160228.1:0-26532 GCF_001652005.2 Ceratina calcarata
TTTTTCATGGAGTATGATGAATGCGAACCGCTCGCCTGCGATTATTAAATTTGACAAGATATTTGAGAAATGTTCGACGTCAATTCTGACAAAACTTCGTATTGCTTGCGAAAGGGGCGAAGTTAAGATACTATGTATGTGTGTACATACCTTCCTTCGAAGGCAGCGCTTCGCTTTAAAGCCAAGGGACGTAAAACTATTCCCAAAAATTTGTGGAATAATATCTTACAAATTGCAAAGAATGCGAAAGAGAATGTAAGCACGCGATCTAACTTTCAGAGTAAGTTTTAAATGTCGAATTTCTGAGTATGAAGATTAAAAATAAAGAAATATGAATGAAAAGGAATAAAATATTAATACTATACTTCGTAAGGTGAACGTGAGATATAAGAGTTTTCATCATGAGAATTTCTTATCTTATCGTTCCTCACCTAAAATTTTCATCCTTTATTTGGTCACTATAATATGTCTATACTTCTTACTACTATCTTATTATTTGTATAAAAATAACGTATCTGTCAAATAAATAACGAGACGCAAAGCGGAAAGCGAAGGCAACGAACGTGCTATCGATTACTCACCGTTGGAATGCTCGCGCCAATTAGGACACCATAAGAACAAGAACGTCGACGTCATAGGCGATCTCTGCCCTTCGGCCTTTCCCTCCGGGTTCCATTCCCCGGTATATCCTCGTTCTCTAATTAGTCCGCCTGATAAACTCGATTACGCTATTTCTCTGACTGCCTTCCCGGAACCCCTTTTCCTCATATCCTCTCGCGTCGTCCATTCAACCCGATGGCCAACGATGCATGGCGGACGCTTTCTCCCTTCGCAAACAACCGTTCTTGTTTATCGACGCGTCTCCTTGATGCTCGGGCGTACCTTCCTAACGCTGAGATCTTGAATACAGTCTTTTTCATTCATTCTTTAAGAATTAATTTATATTCGAGATGATGGAATTTATTTCCATAATGAATTTCTGAGTACTTTATTTAATCGAACAATTTTTCGTCAGAGTACATAACTGTTCGAAGAGTATTCTCTCCTAGTTGAATAAATCTAAACTCATTTTTAATTTGAGATCACACTTTCCAACAAGTGCCATGGATATGGGTGCGAGATTGCTAGTCTATTGAAAAATTCAGTTGGACGTAGAACAGTCAGATTAAAATTGCACTTCAAGAGACCGAAGCAAAATCTAGAAAATTAAATGTCTCGCGAGAAGTATTGGTCTGGATGTGCGAGGAGTGAGAGGTTTGGGGTGTTTAAGACGATCTTGATGTACTCAATTCGCCGGGGATAGGTGAATTGTTCGCAAGCGGCAGACATTAGGGAAGCATGTTAGGAAACTCGTGAGACGATTCACCCCGCGCACCCTTAAAATATTGGTGAAGTTTCAAAGGTAGCGCGGACCCGCCCTTACCCTATCCCCGCAGACCGCCAGACTCGTGAAACGAAACTCCCCGAGGCCATTGTTCGTCGAAACAGGTAACTTCACGGTATCGCCACATATATTATCCGTTCCAGAACGCGCACTCCGGATACGTTTAAGTCTACGGCATCCCGGTATCTTTCAACCACCTTCATTGCCGTTACAATTCCCCCTCCTCGTCCTTTTAGATCTGGATTGATCGAACCACGCAACGCGTTGAAAAGCTTTCGTGAAATGTCTGTTAAATAAATTGTAGATTAATAGATTACAAATATAGTGAACGAAAATAATTTATACACTCCTCGAAAAATGTAACACAAAAAATAATTTCAGTCATTGATTTCTGTTCTGGAAAAACCATTCATTCAGGATGCAAAATTAAAGAATAAATAATGTAAAAAAATATGTCAGGTTTTACCACCAGATTAGCATACATTTTAAAAAGCATATCTATGTACATAGGAAAGTACATATTTACCTAGAAAATCGTAGGGACAGTCGCAGTGACCTAACACACAAGCCAATAGTCTTTTGACGCTCGACTTTTACGCTCTCCCGCAACCATATATTTCTTCCTTCATCCGTCTCATTTTTTCTATCCCCATCCTCCTTTCCTAGCAGTCCAACCTCTCTCTCTCTCCTTTTGCACATACTCACAGCTGAAACATTCACTCTTTCGCAGCTCATCCGACATTCCGCCTATTATTCACACCGCTGAATAGTTACTCTGTATGCTCTATAATTCTCCATACACTCACTCGCACATTCTGCTACCTCGTTTCCTATTCATGAAATAATGTATTAACCGTTGGATACACCGGTTGGATATGTATATATCTTAAACGCGCTTATGTATGTTCAATTTGCATTTGTATGCAAATACATACACCACGGCCGTCCCCGCTATTCAATCAAACTAGAGATGATAGGAATCATTAAATTAGCCTATTTAAGTTTGACAATTAAATCCTGCGAGCCTGTACAATGAACATACATTTGTACGCGGATATACTAATTTACAAGTTAAATTTATACATCCCTCTTACGATATTTGCATTAACGCGAATTTCCTCGTCGTGGGCAGTATTCCTTCACACTCAGCGTTTAGGATTTATGTGAAACTTTCAATATAATATAATATACAGTGATCTTCACTTGAATGGCCTCGAGAAAACATTGATAGATGCTAGGCTCAAGTATTTAGTCACAGTTAATCGATACTTTGTGATAGATCGTAGAACGAATATTTATAACAATTGTATATTTCATCATTTTACATACATATTTTATTTCATTCATATTATATAAAATTTCCAACGAAAAACTATTCGAGGCTGTCTAAATGAACAGCAGTGTATAAATAGCAGAAGATTAATTGCATATAGTACGATCTTGTCTTCCACTCTGTGTGGTAAATTTCTTTAATTTCTAATTTACTTGCAAGAATCAGCCTCTATTCCGACGCTATTAATTAATGAAGAGGGGAAAAGAGGGAATGGTATATGTGCAGCGTTTATAATAGCAGCACTCGCTATATTCGATATTCATTTACGCGAGCTCCTTCGAGTACCCTTTTGATTTACCCTCGTCACCCTGTCCTAAGTATTAGTCTCAGTCAATTACACCCGAGGACTCTTTATCTTGACGTGATCACGAATACACCTAGTTAGTCAAATATCACATGTACTGACAGTACACCATAAATTTTATTAAATAGGAGATTTCATCTATTTTAATTACAAAAATATAAGTATTAACCCTCTGCACTCGATTTATTTTCAATATTGTTTTGGATTGTCATTTTCAGCATGACATGCTAATGCAAAGGATTAACAGATGGAACAACTTACGTTCCTTTAATTTAATGCGACCCTTCGTCGTATAAATTGATACCAGAATATAATTTTTGCAAGAACCGTGGATTTGTTTAATTGGCAGACTCTCGACTCTTTTACCAGCTTCGTTGACCGCGGATTTGAAGGCTGAACGAGGTCGAGTCGAGTCGAGTCAGCTATCGAGAGCGCCCTAAATTACGCATTATCTCTTAGAGGAGACGAAGAGGTTCCCATTGCTGACTCGTCCTGAAATACTATTGTCTCGCGCGAGATTACGCGATAGCACGCGGCCGTGTGCCTATACACACGTATACGCCTAACTAACGTATACACACGTATGCTTGATCGTGACGCGAACGCGACGCGTCGTCAAAGGTACTGGCGAACGGACCGAGAATTGCATGTCAACCGATCGACTTCCGCCGGTGATTGATGACGACGCATCGATACTAATTAATGAGGAATCTATCGCAATTGCTCTCTTAACGCGATGACACGAGAGCATTCCGTTTCTGTAAGTCCTACCCATAATATAATGGCTCTCCTTAGTTCTGAACCAATAGAGATAATTTAGGCAGCAATGCATGATAAACAATGCACTCGTGTTAGATTGAGAAAAAAGCAATTGCAGGAAGTCCTATAAAAAGTTTTCATTTATTATCGATTGTTCAAAATCTGTGGTTACATTAGTCGAAGCTTATAATTGTTTTATCATATGGCAATTAATTTTTCCATTAGATGTATTGGCCATTTTTTTGCAAATTGACTGTGGATGGCTAAAACATAAACTTAATACTTTCCTGTTGAAGCAAAAATATGCTTCAAGGAGATGTTTTCAATTAGCATTGATTGTTTAAAATCTATGCTTACATTAGTCGTCGAAGCTTATAATTGTTTTATCACATGGCAATTATTTTGTCCATGTAAGCTATTGGCCATTTTTTTACAAATTGACTATGAAAGGATTAAATATAAACTTAGTAATTTCTTGTTGAAGTAAAAATATGATACGAGGTGGTGTTTTCTTTTGGGTCTACATTCCCGCTTTTCATCTCGTCTCGATTCTGAGCTTCTCGATTTCCAAGCAGAACGGAAGGAGCAACGTTGTCCATTACGCCCGCCGATAAGATAAGGATCGCGACGCGTGTATACGTTTACTGGACGTGGTAATCCTCGTTGCGAACCTGATAATTGAGCGTTTCACGATTCCGTTGCGTTAGGGTGGACCGACCGGTCATTATCATCGAGACAGCATCGATACGGCTCATAATTTGTTGTTGCTATGCGTCTTGAATGCGACGTTTGAATTTACTGCGTTTCCATTATCCGTGCCTCTGGATTCATTGTTTATCGATTAGCGGTGACAGACGGCACGGTGACACGATTTTAGTTCATTGTGATCATTAGAATGGATGCACTCTGATTGTCTGCGTTAATACCGGAACTATCAATCAATTCAATTTCTTATGAAGATTTTATATATTTTACTCTTTATTGTTTTAAGAATGTGCGCGATTTTCAGTAAATAGGAAATAATGTCAGTTTTTAATTGAGAGATTTACATTTTGGTTTTGACTCAAAGGGCTAATTTCGAACGGGGAAAGTACAAATTAAATTGCGATTTTTTTGGGAAAGGATTTATGCATACGGAGGACGTACTCGCATTTTAATGGAGCTGTGAGAAGAAATATGCAGACGGATTATGTAATAATAGAAACACTGTTCAACCTTTCGTATACTTCATGAATAACAAAGCGCTCTAATTCATGCAATAACAGTCCTGTTGCCATCGTCTTTGTCCAATTGAATAGTGATGTAAAAGCACGTGCAAATGGATAATGATATTATCGTTTATGGTAGCAGTAATGTGGGCTTCTACTATGATACTGTGTTTTCCAAATCATTAATTTCAGAATAGTTGTAGTTGAAACTAATATCGGATTATCATTATGGATAATAACTAAACTAATTGTAAGAAGTATAGATAATCATTAATAGATGAATCGATAATTAATTATTCGAATAGGAATTACTTCAATGATTTTTAAATTCTTAGACATGATGTATATGTTTACAGCCCTGGGATTATATTTCCTATGTACGTATTCGCAAAAATACATTCAGTAATTACAGTAATTATGTTTATATTACACAACCACGACAATCTTTATTTGAAATCAGAATTTGTATCTACTGAAGTGATTAATTATGTAGGTTTCCGCTCTGTTGTTGTACACTCGTAAATTTGGGATAAGTAATAAATTGTTCCCTAATTCACTGGCTAATGTTAACGTCGAATATCGTTCCAAATTACGAAATTAATGATAATATTAACTGGGAACTTTCTATTGCGAAACACAGTAACTATCCCAATTCATTTTGCAGAAAAGTCATTTAATATACTCACAATAATAATTAAACTCGTGAGTTATACCGAGGTGAAATTTTAGATTGTAACAAATTTTCCTAATTGGAGAATATCGTTACAATTTAAACCGCGAAACTTCTCCAGCCGGACATTATTGTCAATCTCAACTGGGAGAATTATTTTCAAATATTGATCAATTTAATTATGACACGGATTCAAAATCTCCTATTTGTAATTATCATAATTATCTTGATAAATTCACCTCGAGGTTTGGGCATTTGAGTGTTACTACTAGGGCTGCTTCTAAGGCTAGCAAACTCAGTCACGTAATTGATATATTTAATGATTCCAACGATATTATTAGATGTAAGCTAAGATATGCCAACTATCTTCTATATTTATTGCTTTTCTTATCTTTTATCTATCTAGCAACATCATGTAGATACAAATATAACTTTTCTACTCGCTTTACTTTCTCAATTATATTAAAGGGTTTTCAATCCGTAAAATAAGTAAATAAATAATTCTACTATTTGTGTATTTCTCTTTCGAATAGATTAGTTTTTCTTTAGCATCCTCGATACATTGCGTTGTGTTTAGTTAAATTGCCTTGCTCCGTTTTCAGGTCGAACTCTTCAATTCGTGGTTCTGTTTCGTTTATTTAACCTACTCCTCGATCTCTGATTAATTAACCTACTCACCGATTTCAAAAGAGGATAACCAAACTTCACCGTTTAGGGGTGCGTCTACCAAGGGAGCCCCAGTAGCATTGTAACGGTTGCTCTTTCCTCTTTGACTTCATCTTCCGCGGCGCGTTATATAGTAGATCCAGATGAGAGGAGTCGGCCGGCCGGAAAATCGCTTTAAACCTCCTCCCCGACTAATATTAACTTTCTCCTATCGTTTCGCAAAATTCCCGAACTCTTTCCCGTAGGTATCCCTCGTCGCGTAGCGAATCAAATAGGGACTCTGCCCCTTGTCCAGGCCTTTTCGCAAGCTCCTTAGAATGATGGAAGAGGGTTCAAATTAATCCCTACTAATATCCCGTACCCTTATAAAACAATTATGAAATTTCACAGACGTTACATATTTTACTTTCTCTGATTATTTAATTATTGTTATTAATAAAAAAAATAGACATATAATCCCTGCATAAAAAAAAAATAAATTCATGCAAGTTTCAAGGTGGTCTTTTATTTTTCTGTCCTACTTCGATCAATCTTTTCAGCAATGATTCCTCGAAACTCGGACTGTTACACAAGTGGAAATTGTTTCATTTCGATCGTAATAACCGCAGCGTGATTTGGTCATTGGGCGAAACCGCTAAAACACACAAAATTACTGTTGCTTCGATACTGACGATGCCGGATAATGGACACGAGTACGAAACAAAATTATGAACGCGGTACCGTTCCAACTTCGGTCTCATTAATTATTATGCACTTAGGTAGCGTCGCGAAGCGCGAGGAACGGCAAAGCGACAACGGCGTCGCGAAGTTTTCCCTTTTGCCCGTTCGCGGCCGAGCGACGATGACATTTAAAGTTCGCGGATTTATGACTGGCAACCCGGGTACAAGAAAACCTGACCGGGACGGGCTACGTCTACCGGCTCAGGAAAGAGTTTGTCCGGTGTCATGGCGACGCGAACGAATTGCTCTTCCCAAAAGCGAACTTCGTACAAGCATCCATTGTGTCCAAACACCCGGAAATCTTAAAATGTTCTGCTTCCTGCAAATATTGTTTCAGGCAATATGTTCTAACCAATAGACATTTTCTTTTATTATTAAATATGGAAGTCACATGGATGTACATTAATGCATATAAGACGTCGTTGTTTCCTTCAAATATAATGTTTCTGTAGAATACGATAGCATTTGTTTAATCCAAGTAATTTATAAATGACTATTTTTATACAATCCTGAATAATCAAATAATTTTATTATTATTGATATAAATATTAATAGAAATTTTCATCAATTTCAGTAAAGCGAAGATTAAATATTTATCAATAGGTGCTCCTAGAAAGCTTTTACTAGTCAATGATTCCAAGCTTCACGCATTCTAAAAAACTACACTTTCTAAAGGAATTAAAATTTAATTTATTCCTTTTAAATTTTCTAATTCACACTTTGTATTAATTAGTTTCTTCCATTTCAAGTTTCTAATGTACGCCGAATACTAACTAACTTATTCCTTAACAATTTTCTAAATTATACCTTATATTATATATTGTTAGAATAATGAGACCATGAAAATTCTTTTTTTAAAGCTAACTTAATCATTCGTACACAGAATGTACATAACATTACATAGAACGATATGTTACATAAATTACTTTGTTTACGTATTCCCTTGTAACTTTTCCGCTTGAAGACCCATGCTAAAAAAATTATTGAAACGTCGTTTCCATGTGACTTGATCCCAAGCGTAAAACGACTGGAATTACATGCCAGCCGGAAAATTATGAGAACGCGTCTACAAAACAGGACGACGAGATAATCTGCTCGGACTGGACTCGGTATTCGCATAGGAACGGGGATCGTCCCGCGGGAATGTTTTGAAACGCGTGTAATTCGAATGAAATTAACCGCACGGCCCGGCGAAAGGTAGGCGTCCAAGTTTTGGAAGCGTTTGCGTAACTCTGCGACGGCCAAACGTGTCTACCTACGAACTAATTAAACGTAACGCGACCTTTTCCGGGGACGTACGTTGAAATACTGTTTCAAGCCACTAACTACGTTTTTCATCGTCGAGTATGATCAGACCCTTGCTAAATTTGATGCTATACTTACGGAAGAGCGTTCAGTTTCACATGCGAGTAGCAATAATTTAAATAAAAATGTTTCAAGACATCGAAGGCAATCGAACGCTCTCGATGGTTGTCAGAAACGATTCTGTTACAGATATAGCCTCGAGTTTGTCTCGTATTTAGTACAAGTGAGAACGCGATGCGAGAAACATACATACACACGTGGATCTCCTTCACTTTTTCCACTCCCGTGCTGGTACGTTCGAATCGAACGCTTAAGCGGTTTTATCGTTCCCTTAATGAGATCGGTATGTGAGCGCGAGGTGCTCTCAAAAACGAATATCGTACAGACCGATTTCGAGTGCACTTCACTAGATGAAAATGTTTGTTAATCCGTCGACTTCATAAGTATCATGCTTCGGTGAGGGTGCTCCACTCGTGTGTAATATCGATATCGTTAAATGGAAGGACTGCAAAACAGGTGTTTATACTTCCAGAGAGAATTATATTTTTCAGTTAATATTTATATTGTTAAAAAATATTATTCATTGCACCAAATTTCAAAATAACAATATAATTGACTTCAGAACTAAATGACTTTTATATGAATTATACATGTGTACCTTTATTATGTATTCATACTTGAGCACATACATATTGATTAAACTGAAACTGCAGCAAGAATTCTAATGGTTTCAAAGTATATTTGCTGATATTAATATTTTATAAATATTGCTGAATACTCTGATCTGTTTGAGCTATGTATCTCTTTGGAGCTAAGTGGTTTAAAAGCTATTTCACTTTTTGTTTGGAGTTAGCTGAGTTAAAATCTGTCCCACCTCTCGTATAGCATTTTATGCTTGGTGGAATATACATATTTGAACTCACCTCGAAAAGTTATTCATAGTCATAAAGTGTAATATTTTATTTAAAGTTCTATTCAAAGTTATTTTAAATTCTATACAACTTGTGTCTTTTTTTCTGTTTAAAATCGTGAGCCTCAAAAAGCAATATTAAGAATTATTCTTGCATTACCTCATAAGCAACATTAGGAATTTTCTTCTAGATAATAAAACACAAAGTACTCGTCCATTAATCTATGAATGAAATAACATATACATAATTTCATGTATAATCTGCAATGTAACATATAATCTCCAACGAGTACACGTTAAAATCATGATTCTCTTATTCTGGAGAGATTTGATTAAAATTTCATGGAACTGTTATTTATAAAAGTCCTTTTTCCGTTTCAGCATAATGAACAACAATAGTGTGGAGCAGCCGGATCCCGACAACATAAAAATGTTCGTCGGCCAGGTGCCCCACGACATGGACGAGAACGATCTAAGGAAGTTGTTCGAAGAGTTCGGTCGGGTGCACCAGATAAACATCTTGCGGGACAAGATCACCGGAAGTCATAGAGGTAAGCGTTCAATTCGCTATTTCTTTCATACTCTTGCGAGCCTGTCTTTGGGATAATCCGGTTCGTCCATACAACCTTATGTCTGCCCTCCTTATATAAGCATATACGAAAACCCTGAGAAAACGTATAAATAATAATAATGATAATAATAGCGCTTTATTTACGGGTAAGAACCCAATGAAGTATATAATGTAAAAATAATTTATTGAGGATATCAAATTAGAACGCGACTGCTTCTATCGAAGTTTAAATATAAAACATGTTAAAACGATTTTAATGTGTAACACAGCCTATTTAACAGTATTGGTCTCGTTGATTTTTCCTTTACATCACGGTGAATAGTCAATAGTCGGGCATTCGCGTATGGCAACGCGGGAACGTGCTGAAGGATTGCGGGAACGCGATTAAGTGGTCATTAGTGGATTATTCCCGCGAAGAACGCGCGCCGGTCTGGTGGTATGATTAAAAATAAACGCCGCGAGACAATTCAATTTCGCCCGATTATCGAGAGCGGCGTAGTTAATAGAGCCGCGGCAAGATTAAAGTACTTCTCGCTACGCGGCCGGAGTAATGAAACTTCGGTTCGTTATCGAATATTGCGATACACCGGATTATTGGTTCGCGAAAAAGAGAATATCAAGTAATTAAATTAACGTTGCTTTCGGTCGCTGTGAACCGAAATCACGTATCTGTAATCCTCTTTTTTAATACGCGACGCATTGGTACTGATACTGATATATTTCACGAGAAGAGTAATACGTGATTAACTTCGAAATGATGAAAGAGTATCGGAAATTGTAGTGTTAAAAATATCAATTTAGTGTTGGGGGTAGACATAGTGGCGTGATAAGACAATGTGTAACTCAGAAGGTTGACTCTAAATGAAAGAAATATTTAAATAAATAAAAAATTCTTCTGTAGTCCCTCGACATGATTTTTCGATTGAAATAATACTTTAAATCGACAATTTGGATTTATCGAGGGTTAATAAACAAAACTCGAGTTCATCAGCACATTTCTGATGAATCGCCAATAAATTCTGGAAGCGTTCCGATCGACAAAGTTGGCAATGAAATGAATCGCTACGGTTCGTCTGACAAGTGGAAACGGTTGTAGAAAAGGGGCGGTCGAAAGGGGTGACAGAATAAGGCGGCATTCGGGATAGTAGGAAGGAACGATAAAACGCAGCGACACGATCCTAGACCAAGATTAAACCGGTCCCTCTCCGTCTCTTTCTTGTCTCATGGTCGAGCGGTGCGAACACGTATGTAATTCGTGAATAAAATAATTTTCGCGTTTGCGACACACGGACAGATTGAACGATTTTAAACCCAATGTTGAATCACGATGTTCATATATCATTTGCACATTTATATCCTATAACGATTGCATGCAAATGAATTAAAATTAAGAAAGCTCGGCTTACAGTTTACGTGATACGATGAATTTTTTTTGTAATATCACTTCTTATTATATAATAATAATTTTATTAATCGTGTAATCTAAATAGTAGATTTTCTTTAGTAAATCTAATCTAAGTTCTTTAATATTAGAAACCAGCTGCAAGAATTAAATTATCCGGTATATTCAGTCTTTTATTAGTCTCTTGTACTGCAATTTATTTTCAGGTAGACAATTTAATTTTCGTAGTTTTAAGAGGAGGGTTTATATAGAATCTTACAGTTTTGTTACTTAAATACTTTATTATTAGTAAAAATAATATCTGGTTCATACATTTACATCAAAGTTTGTTGGACACATACATATCAAAATATGTATAATTACTGGCCTGACGTGAACATAATTAATGTAGAGAAGTTCTTGTAATAAGTTACATAAATGTGATTACGTCAATGATACATGTCATTATAATGTGATTACATCAATAATACATGTCATTATAATGTGATTATATCAATGATATACGTCATTATAATATGATTATGTCAATGATACATGTCATTATAATATGATTATATTAATAATACAGATCATATGAAGTAGTCATCCCCCCCCCCATATTTCAGCCTTCCAGCCGTCAAAAGGTTAACCGTCATAGTCTAAAATAGACGGCACAGGGATTTACGATTAGGAAAGTGTGGAGATAGATAAATATCTATCTCCACACTTGTAGATCTTGTTCCGCGTGAAACTGAACAGTTTCAGTTTTAGCGAAAATGAAGACGCATGTCACGTCCTATCGTCCGATTATAGAATCTACGGACATTTAGGGACCCGAAAGATCTGACAGGAAGCACATAAGTAGTCGTATACAATATACACGGTAGCTATTCGCGGGGATCGATGCCCAGACAGAAACGGTAGTCGCCGCTGACACTTCTCGGGCTATTGATCGGGAGAGGGAACCACCGCACCGGTGGTGTACCTTAGCCTCTCTTACGCTGTTACGTCGAAACCTATTTCTACCCGGTTCGTATATAGTACCTAAGTACATAGCTGTGTGTCCATATGCAGCTGGTCGCGGCCATCATGGATAGCGCGTCCGTGGAATTCGAAATTTGCCTTTCATAACCACGAATATCCGATCTACTTTTCTCTGTATTTACCTTGATTCTTAGTTCCGTTTCCTGTACTCGACCGTGGTATCGTTACAACCTGTCTTTCGAGACGCGGTTGCATTTTCTTATGTAATACTCACATTTTCCTTCGTCGCAAACGGTCCCTTCAATAATGCCTCTTGTCGATGTTGAACTTGTGAAAGATAGATTTTAAATGATTTGATAAATTGCTTTATTGCTGCCTGGAGTGGCTGTGAGACATGGTACCGTGTTCTTCAAGAAGGAGGTGATACTTAATACTTGCATGTGCGATCGTGAATATGGTATTAGTTCGCTGAAACTAGTTCGAATTTCTTGGAAGTTCTAGTAGTATAAATCAATAAATAAGCTGGCATTGTAACGTCGCGTGGAAGTTCGTAATCAAAGTTCGATACCGATAATTCCGCCGGTGAGCAAACATGATATAAACAGGGAAAAACCGCAAAAATTAAATACTCATAAATATTGAATTGAAAATCTTTATTTCCGATTGTCACCGGGATACGTTCTATTTTAATAACGAGAAGCGGGGAGAATAATTAAAGTAGAAGCCCGCAAATATTGATACTGAGAATATTGATGCGCGGCATTCACCGGTGGCAAGGCAAATAAAGAAAATAACGAATCGTGATAAATTGTAAAAATTGCTTTAATTAAGAATTCTCCGGTGCGACGCGGCGCAATCTGTTCGTATACGAAAACACACAAATACACTACATAGAGAAGTTTATTCAGGAAACGTGACATAACTGTTGGGTCGCCCATAAATCAATTATTGGTTACTATTTAGAGCGCGGAAAATTGCTTACACTCTGCCTGCTTTATACGAATGTCTCGTTAATTATTATCATTGTTACGACCGTGTCTGGTAACGCAAATTGAATTGCCCGATGAATCTTAAAAATATCTCCTCCTGTCGGATCAATATACGAAATTATATATGTATATTGTACAAGACTATAATCTCTGTAATTTGATCTAAAATCTCTTTATAAATATCACTCTCAGATACTCTTAAAATCGTCAATAAGACATAAATTCATATATAACTCATGTAGAATGATAGTAATTGTGGTCAGTTTAAAAAAACATTGAAATATGAATTATATATGAACATAATAAAGGATTCTATATTCTCTATAATTAGATTAGATAAACTCTCTCCGTATTGCAATCTTTATAAATATAATTCTGTTTTCTGTTTCTAATCTTGTAATTCTGTTTATAATTGAATCTAAAATCCCTCCATAATACAATTCTATTAATATCATTGTGAGATTCTCTCAAAATCGTTAAGACTTTTTATACACGATTTAGAAAGATTGTAATTGTAATCAATTTAAGAAAACATTGAAATAAGGGAAGTCAGGGAAAGTATAAAATTGATAACAGCGCCTTATGAAGCGGTTGAATAAAATTCGTTTCCTACTGTACAAAAACTCGATGATCCTGATTTAATAATAAATTAATTGGCACTCAGTTCATTTCAGCCACTTGGGTTCCTGATATTTATTCTAAGAACATAAAATCTGCATTCTACTTATATCGATTCTATGTTCTACAGTTTACGTCGAACAGATGTAAATTAGTAAGTTGTTAAACTTTTCTATTATTCGGTATCAATCTACGTTATTTATTATTCAAATTCGACTAGAAGAAGATTCCCATGAATATTCAATGAATCACTACCTCAGTGTCGGAAACAATTTAAAAGCTAATGGACCGCCATATTTCGTAAACAAATTAATTAATCTCGCAGTTCCAAGAATTCAGCCAAATACCGTCCGCCCCGAAGCAATCCCCGGCGGTTCTATTTTAAAAGTCAAAAATAAGAGAACGGGAAAAATCGATGTCATCTGGATCGCTAACACAAACTGAAAGGCACGCAGTTAAAATAGCAAACGCGGCGAACACGAATGTAGACGTAGTCGTTGACCAAACATTGTCGCGGAGTAGGCAAACATTGTAATAAGCGGTTGCGCGGAACCATTTTACTTTCCTAGCTCGGAACAAAACATCAGCGACCGTGTCTACATATTTTAAGTTAATTAAATCTCCCGCGGATTGTCTCGTTCGGATTAACAGCGAAATGTCACGCGGAAATACACGGCCGGCTATTAAATAATCGCATTGGTAAATCGATTTCCTACGAATTCCCAGTTGACTCTGCGATATTTTCTAAATTAACGAACACGTATCGCCGTATGCAATCGGGATATAGTAGAATTTAATAAGCATAGTCAAGATTCAAAAACGGAGAGAATAGAGGCGCACATTTCTTTTAATCTTGTAAATAAAAGAGAAATCTCCCTAAGCCATTCTGACTCGGATAGAAGTCTCTTCTGCGCGACTGTACCCCGAGTTGACGGTCGAGCAAGCGAGATGAGGCAGATAAGGAATAAAAAGAGGAGGGCGGAAGGAGGATCGGTAAGACGCGGACAAAGGTCAGACGTAAAAGTCATCGGCAAGGATTCTCCGTAAAAGGTTCGATGCCGAAGGAAACGCGAAAAGCCATAGAAACCTTGGGATGGAAGCTGCGAGCTTAGTCCCAATCCTATTTCCGTGCGTTCAAAGGCGACTTATGCGACGTATAAGGGTTCGCGGGGTTTAACTGGTTTCACAATTATCTCTGAGTATTCTTTTCTTCGTCCGGACAATTCGCGATCACTGTTATACTCTCTGACTGTTCTATTGTTAGTTAACTGATTTCTGAACGTGATACAGAATTCGATTGGGATATGTTACAGTATTTTGTACACTGCGCGTCTATCAGTGCTACCAAAGAGATCTACAAGCTTTGCAAGAGAGTCTCTTTCTTAGGGTAACTGTAATGAACAAATATCTATCTGTTCTGCAAGAAAAGTGTACACCAGAGAAATCTATGCAATCTCCAATAAAGTTTATCATAAGTAAAAGGATCATCCCATCTAAATTAACATTCTATCTAAGTCACATCTGATGTTGCTAGTAATAATTCAATAATATTTGTGCTGCAGACACGTTTTCTCCAGTAAGACCTATCATAACTAAAAGTCATCCTATCTAAATAAACGTTCTATGAAATTCACTTCTGATGTTGCTGATAATAATTGAACAATATTAGGATTGTAGACACGTTTTAATAGATGTATTATTTTTTACTATCACACTTCTTCATGTAATACATCCCAGATCTATTGCATGTGGAAGCTCTGAAGGTATATAAACAGCATCTGACGTGCATCGAACCCTCGAGGCAAAGTTCAATTCCGTACGATTAATCCCAGCGCAAAGTAGCGAAATTCGATACACCGTTACTTTGTGCAACGCAACGACAAGAGGAAGAATCTCGATCGAACGAGAGAAGGATACTCATTGCGCAGATTCCCGGTCCCCGGTATTCGTTTAACTACGAGGACAGTAAAATAGTCGGTGACGCGATACCGAGCGACGAAGAATTTCCTAATTGTGTTACGGTCCCTTTGGAGCGGAACTAGCCTTTAGTTTGCTATTCTTCATTACTTTCCCGTGCGAGCAAAGTCTAGAGGTTTATTTCTTTCTCCTTTACCGACGTCGTTTGATACTGCACTAAATACTTCCCCTTCATCGTCAGATCTCGACCAGTAATTGCAAGTGTACTATTTGAGAATGTTGTTTTTTGTACAACAGTCTTTCATCTGTATTGCTATAACTAAAAGCGATATGATGCTTAAAATTATACCATCTGTGAAAGTTTAAAAAAATCTGAAATGTAAGATCATATTTTGATTAAAATCCGAATACGGTTTGTAGCGATGATTAAATATGAATGTGGGCGTTAAAGAATTGAGAGATCGGCAGAGCACTCCGATTTATTCGATGTTGTCGTTAGGACGACTACAGGAAGACCTACAGTGACCTGAGTCCTTTGACCCTCATCGCCAGTATGGCCTTCGCACTGCTTTTCATAGTACCTCGGGCCCAGACCTGTTTTTCCTTTAAAGAGGAAACAGTTGTCCCCATTAGACTGGCTCTATTTCCTAATTATTTTACATGAAATTAAGTGTATTACTTTGTATCACATTAGCTGAGCAGAAAAGTGACCGCAATCAAATTTTGGCTGATGTACAAAGTTTACTATTCGACAGTTGCGAAGGGTACACTAAGGGAAGGGAGAAAAAGGACGAGAAAGCGAGAAAAATGGGAGCAAGTACGAGACATTAGTTGAAAAGTACGTTGGAACACGGTGCAAACGGAGGTTTTATTGCTTCCCCGAGCACTCCACCCGAGAGACCGGAAGTTTACCCACCCCTCCCCCGTTCGCTGTCCGGTGTCCCCGTTTCCCGTTACCTGCGTCCGCCAAAATAAACGGTGTTTCACGTCGCGTTATTTATGCAAGCGCGCGGGGTGGACACGGGATAGCTTCGAAAAGTTTCGATCTCTCGGCGGGGTTAAATCGCGTTTCGCGTTTCAGCTACTCGAAAATTGTGACGTTTCCCCGGGACCCTCGTTTCTGAATTTCACGCTTGACAGTTTTAAATGGGCATCCGCGATGGAATTCTAAATCGTATTAAACCGCGACGTGCCGTTCCTGCAGCGCACGCTCGGTCGCCTATGTATTCCTCCCGCCTATATATATTTTGTTGTGTACCGGCAATCAAGTTTTTAATGTTATTCCCGTGCCTCCTCCCACTCCGCGGTCACCTTCCGTTACTCGTAAATCGAAAATCGTTTCTTACAAAGTCGAGATGGACTCCAGTCGATCCGTTTCATTCGTGATAATAATAAAATCGATAATAATAATTAAACAGTAACATCGTATATAACATTATATATTTACATTTGCAACGTACTTCAGTTAGTATCAATAAAATAAGTATAGCTTCGAAAAATGATTCTCGAGCCGTTTTGAAATATTAAGAATGTCGTGAAACTTATACTGAGTTTGAATTTCATTAAAACTTCATACATTCATGTATACACATTTCACGATCTAGTCGATCCTATATCACCAAATACCTCGTAACCAGGGTGCTTCAGCACCTCGTTGCATAATTTAGTAAATTCTCTACCACCAAATACCTTATGACCAGGGTGCTTCACCATCCCATCAACAAATTACCCATTCCTCTAGCTTTTCCCACCGAACGTAGCATCTATAACAAGTTTTTGTCTTTCAATTAGTATCAGAAATAAGTACAGCTTGAGACAATGCTTGTCGACCCATTTTAGCTTGTGTTAATTTCCTTCATGGGGACAAGTTCCAAAAATAATAATAAATCTACGTCTTGTTTCTTCTGGTGTTGATACGGCTTGATTTTGCCATTTCGAAATGAAAACAATTTGTACCTACGTATTAAGAAATAAATTACTCATTTCAATCTGTAATTTCATTCTGTAATTGAATGTGAACAAAAGTTGGATGTAAAATGATAAATGCAAACAAGTTATAATCTACACTTGCTTTATTGAAGTTGTCTTGTTTTACATGAGATTACATTAAAAAGAATTAAAATAAAATTGTACTTATTAAATAGATCCAACAAAAAATAACAATGGGGCCCACAATTGAATTCATTAAAGAAATACAGAGACAATTTCAAAAGATCCTCGTCTCTCTAGGGAGAATTAACACAATCAAAAACAAAAAACAACTAATTGTCTCAAACTGTACATCAATATGGATACGAATTATAATATCCACGACGAACTATAAGTTCTCAGAGTTACTTTATTTCATCTCATAACCGGGCGGATGTTCGGTTTCGGAACAAGTTCAATAGACGGTAAACGGGTCGACCGTTTAGACGTCAAACATCTTAACGCGTTCGTTATGATAACGCCTAAGCGCTCCGAGCTGTTCCTCTTCTCTCGAATAACTCCCGGCTCGTGTAGCTTATTGTATGGAAATTACTCGGGAGGATCCGTTTGCCCATCCCCTCTCCCACCCGCTTTCTCAGTGTTGATCGATCTTATGGTACTCGTTGCCGTGAGTACGCTCCGTCATTAATCACCAGCCGCTATTAATCGCCCTTAAGTAGAATTACGTTCGGAGCGGAGTCCGCCGCGTTGCGCCGTCACCGTGCCGCCCTTTCAACTTACCGAGAAGAAAGAGTCGAACGTCGCAAGGTTCGACACGCGCCGTGCCTCAAAATCTCTCCCACACCGCCAGCCCGTCCTCCTTCGCCCATAGAAATCGCGTTATTTGTCACCATTGCGGCTTGACGTAGCGAGTCGTGCTCTCAACACCGATTCACCCTCGTCCAGATGTATCGAGCTTCTCTTCGATTGCTCTCCCTTGATTTGATGGCAGCTGAAGAATACGATCGAAGGGTGAAAAGAGCGATGAAAGATGATAGAAAAGTAGGAGTCGTTAATAGTTTGTCTTTATCGACGCGATGAATAGGCTGGTGATCTTTGTACGAAACGAAACTCTTATTAATGTTACAACGATCAAATTCCATTATTTTTTACTGACTGCTAACGACGTGTTGCGAAACATGCATTTACTGCCACCACTGTACGTACTTACACACGTTTCGTTTGTCTTCCTTGACTTTCTCCGGGCTCGACCTGAAATTTTGTTTTATCCTCTTTGTGTCCCGCGCTACTCAAAGTTTCCAGGATTTGCGGAAAAGACGGTAGGAACCTTTTCAGACGACGCACTCCAACAAATTAGACGAAAAACTTTAAACGAAACTGCCATGGGAAACTATTGGAAAGCCGTATTGGGCGGAGAGACTGAACACGTCTCGATTCGATCGGATATACTCACGTATGTGCCTAAAACATAAAATGTACAGACGAATGTTACTCGTTCGTTGAGTACCGTCATGAAATTGAAACGAGAATTATTAAATATCTGTCATAAGTTGTACATATGAATATAATCATCGATATTAATTTTGCAATCTTTATGCTAATTACTAAAGTTCCTTTAAGAATTGAAATGAATTTTTTAATATATGTACAAAGTATAAATATTGTAACATCATGCATGCACCGAATCTTATTATTTATCTTTAATTATTTTTGATTATTCGCGAAGGTCTCTTAACTTGATTGCGTACAGTATAGAAATCAAGTGATGTGGAATTCTGAAATCTTGGTAGATAAGGTTCTGTCTTGTCGATACCAATCCATTAACTAATTGCTACTACTAAGTTCTCGGGAAGAGAATGGAACCATAAGACTAATTAGTTTCAAGTTACTTCGAGCTACTGTTTCATTTTGGATCAATTCAATATACGAGTACAAAAATTTACGTTAAGTGCAAGGCTACATTAATAGAAACAATTTATAATCGTAGAACGAAACGAATTGCAGAGTGAATTTTAATCTCGCGGATATTTAGTTCTTATGTGAGTACTAGTCGATGTGTATTGAATTTCTCGCATTGTTGTACTACGAGATTTTGTAGCGTCCTCGAAATGTAGGGGTGAGAGCACACAATTCGAGTGATAAGTTGTCGGCTGTTGCAAGTGAATTGTTAACATCGAAGCAACGCGGCGGCTCGTTGTTCGCGGCGGTCAACGCAAAACCTTCATTTCATGAATATGTTTTGTGCTTGTCCCACTCGAGTCGAGCAAGCTTTAACATCGATTTGCAATTCTGTCACGGAGATATCCACGAATATTGTTTCACGGAAAGATACACGTCTCGCTACTATGCACGGTATTCTGTCGTCGGGTCGGGTCGTTTTTTGGTGTCAATGAAGATGAAACAAGAATAGTAATAGGCTTCTGTGATAATTATTATTTCAACATGATGACCTTATATTGTTGCCCTATTATATTAATCAAAGCTTAAAAATAAACAGCTACGAGTATAAGACTATTTCTGTATTAAATCATGTATTAAAAAAATCAATATTAGTTATTATAATTTTCTATAAAACATACTTTTGTACTTACTGTAGTATGTGTATTTTGTATTATATTATTCCATATACATACATATATTCTTTGGTACCTATATTAATTTTGTAGAAACAATTTTTAATACTTTTGATTTAGGCAACAATTACCTTAAATGAAAATAAAAAATTGTATGAGTTTTGGAGAAAGACAATTCTCCTACGTGAACCATATTAATTGTTATAATATTGTCTGAATAAAATGAATGATTATTATACGAGTTGAGAGTAAAAAATTTTTCCCTGGATTTACATGTAAAGCACACCTTTACCACTCTATTAGTATCTATACGCGAAAGACCGGCATGTAACGCTGCAGCCGGAAGAACGTGAGACGAGAGCAAAACGAACTTGCTTAATTTAAAGTTGCGCGCACAGGATTTTGGACTTTTACTTTTGGAGTTTCTCGTCTCGAGAAAAGGGATGAAGAAAGCATAGGCAGAGAGAGAGAGAGAGAGAGAGAGAGAGAGAGCGAGGCGTTGGAGAATGAGAAGGGCGAGGGGTGGTACAGCGAACGGTGCAGAGAGGTGGATTGTCCCCGTTTCTCAGAACTCGTTACGTTTTCGTCGTGGAGAATTACGCCACTTTGACTAAAACCAGTTAAAGTCTCGTCCCGAGGAGTTGCGACTAAACGGGACCTGATCCTCGTAATCTCGTGGAGGCGAACGTACCTTCTTGTAGTAGTTTCATAATTTCATTGATAAGTGTCTGTGCCCCTTAGTAGGGAGTTACGGCGTAAAGTCCCAGCCTAAATCGTGCACCCTTGGTGAACATTTTTAAAAGTACCTCCCGATGTTCTTCATGTTGAGGAAATGTCAATACCTCGAGAATGGATGTTGATAACAATTTTTTTTAAATAATTTGATTATCTGAATTTATCCAGATCGAATGATGACGTTTTAGCTTGAAAATTACGTGACAATATTGTGAAAAAATACGTTTCTTTTGGATTCTTTATTACAATCTAATGTAATGGAAAAAGATAAGGCGTTTGCAATGGAGTAAGATGAATAATTTCGTCCGCACGGTCACCGCGACGGAACGAAGATGCGGAAGATCCGTTGGCGCCGCAGAAATGAACCGGAAATTGGGGTTGGGGGTATGGTGACATGGGGGAGGGTGAAAACAAATACGTATTCTGATGAAGTTCGCTCGCAGCGAGGCGAGCGTCGTCGATACACACAGAGCCATCAGTTACAATGAGCTGGAACGGGTCCCAATATTATCTTCCATTATGACGTGCATCGAGCTCTTCCAAGCAATAAGATCCCTTTCTGAATTTATGACGGCACACTTGCAACCCGGTACCACCGTTAGAACGAATCGTCTCGATTTATCAATCATTTTTCTTCTTGTTTATTTTCGTCTGTTCTCCTCGCATCAAACGAAATCGAGCGCATCTCCTAAAATTTATTTGTCGCTTATTTAGCTTCAAGTAAAATAAGTGAATCAGGTATCCGTCAATTCATTTTTGAAATGTAATATAATTTGTCGTTTTTTTAAGCATTCGGAGATCGTCATTGGTTTTTATAAGTCCAATGATCTTTTTCAATAAAAATGATTACAAGCCGAAGTACACGTCTAAAAATTGGCGTTATTTCTCAGGGGCTAACCTAATACATTACAAAGGCATCCTCTTTCTCGATGGTTTTCTCGAGAGAGGGATATTTCCTCTGGCAAACTCGCTCGACCATTGGGTGAAAACAGTAGATCAACTCGATCACCTCGCTCTTAGAGCCGTCCTATTCTTTTTCTTTCCGCGTCCGGTCCTAGTGAAAGCTGTCCGATAAAACAATATCCAGACAAAGTTCAGCAGCTTTTCTTCGGTCGGTGTACCAGTTCCCGCGGAAGTTTCTTCGATATTTCATAAATTACGCGGTACGCTACTTACTACACCGCGCCGCTACGTGGAAATAAAAGGGAGGATCGGCCAGAAACAATGGTAACGTAGCAACCCGCTGTTATATATTTCAGTGAATCTTCGCTCGGACGCGGTTCTACCGCGGGCATTTTAATTATAAGACATAAGATCGCCGGTATAAAACTCTGTGGATATCTATAAGAATTTTAATTAAGTAATTAATTAGGCTTGTAGCTTATTTTGTCTCGTTTCTTATTTCATTACAATTACTTTTGTTTCAGAATTTTTAAATCATTTTTGTTTTAAATTTTATTACTTGGAGTCTCATCAACCTGAAAAGATTATAATTATTAGTGACCACTATAAATGTGCATTGTTCGATAGCATAGATTGATTATTTCTTCATATTAGGTGAAGTAGGTTGATTGCTTTGAGGAACTTCAGGGATCTAGTGCAGTCTTTAGGATCCACGAAATTTTCTCTGATACAGCTAGACAGATTATTTCTTCATATTAGGTGAAGTAGGTTGATTGCTTTGAGGAACTTCAGGGATCTAGTGCAGTCTTTAGGATCCACGAAATTTTCTCTGATACAGCTAGACGTATTGAACTGATGTCTTTCAATGTCTGTCTTCCTTTGTAATGAGGTGAATGCGGCTAGTATTGGTATGATCAATTCTATATAAGTCAATTAATTATAACTTTTTCTTTCCTACAAAATTTGAGAGCAGGATTGGATTTGGTTGACTTCCCTTTTGATCTTGTGTAATCGAAATCATTATATTTCTTCTGTATTATAAAAAAAAAACTGGTTCAAGTTGTACGTTGCGACAAAAGACATAAACAAATTTAAATGTAGAAGATAAAATGGTTATGCATTTGGAATTGCTGCTAGGAGACTGTCAAAACTCTCGACGAAGTTGTTTAATCTTCGCTGAGCGCGACGGAAAATTCGAAACAGTCTCTCCACGCTCCACGACTTTAACGCTAATTAACCGGTTTCCTCGAATTCCTCTGAAACGTTACGCGAATGTTACAAGAATTTGCATGTATCCTCTCGAAGCGCGGTAGGTGCCCGTTGGCCAGGACATTCGGACAACAGAATTACACAGCGAATTCTCGGGGAGCTTTTAAACTTCCGTTGAAGAAGCAAAACACAGTGGAGGAGAGGCCGCGGAGCAAGCTCGAGCGTGCAGACGCAATTAGAACGAGCTAGGGATAGAAATTTCCAAAAGGAAGTCTTGTTTCACGCAAGAAACTGGCCTTGTCCTCTGGGCTAGGCGGACGGTCCACTTTACGGACGGGACGGATTTAATGAATGAACAAGCTATAGAAAAAAGCTCAAAGGGCAAAGGGGCGGGTGGGGAATACGAAGGGAAAGGGCGCGATGGGGGACGATGGAAAAAGAGCGGAAGTAAAGTACGACAAAACCTCAATCCCTTTAATGGAGACAAATCCCTCTCTGCGTACGGCCTCCTGCGAAGAAGCGGCGCGGCGCGGCAGACAATTTGTAAGAGTATATCCCACCTAGCTTTATATTAGTACCCAACGCTGGAGGTGGCTCCACCGGCCAATCATCCTCAGACTTTTCCTCACCTCACCTCTTTTTCTCTCTTTTCTCGCATTACTTCGCCCACATCTTTCCGTTCTTCTCCGCTTTCTCCTCTCCACTCTTTCTTTATTTCGCCGTTCCACGACGGATTCGCCGCTGCCTGTGTGCGGCGGCGTAAAATCGACTGGCACACGCGAGCAATGAAGGGCCGCGTTGCTGAAATTATAAAATTAACGAGCGACATCCATCAGACGATATAATACCCCGAGCATTAAGCCCTGTGCCGGTCCCTACCTCGCCCGCGAAACGAAGCTTTCGCCTGGCCACTCAATCTTGGTTAAATCTCTCTCTACGCGAACTCGATGTCTCTCTTTCTTTTTTTCTCAGCGTAACACTCTTCCCGCGAGTGCACCGTCTGTTTCGTTCTTCCGTTAATGCACTGGAATAACGTACGCGACAACGCCAGACGCATGTACGTACACGTTGATTCAGTAAGAAGTACAATACAGATAAAGTAACGTGTTATTTAATGATTTTATCGAAACATATTATGTATGAATTTATTAAATGATTTTATAATATTCTTCAAGATTATTACGTGTTTCATCAGATATAATAAAATCAATCATCAATGGATGAATCGAAATGAGAATTTTTTACTGGCTCAATCTATACATTGGGTTTGTGTTAATGCATGTAAGGTAATTTTTCAAAAATTATTATGTGTTTTGCCAGGTTGTATAATGAAATCAATAACCAAAAGATAAATTGAAATGAGAATTTTTTACTGACTCTCTGTGCATATCGAGTTTGTGTTAATGCATTTGAAATAATTTATGAAAGATTATTATACGTTTTGTCAGGTGTAATGAAATCAATGACCTGGATAAATTGAAATGAGAATTTTTTACTGACTCTCTCTGTATGTCGAGTTTGTGTTAATGCATTTAAAATAATTTTGACATACAATGTTATTGTTTATTCGTCAGTAATTATATATAATATGCGCATTTTTATTAATATTACCATTTTATTAATATGTACATGAACGTAAGTAATAATTCTTGCTTCATTATGTAAAATATTATACAAGTGAAATAAGTGTGAAAGTGGCTGTCAATTAAATACTATAGTTAATAAAATTTTGAATCATTGATGAAAAATGGTGACAAATCATCGAAACTCGTGACGGCAAACGATTGAAGGGAACTCTTTCCTTTTTGTTAAGAAGAGCACATGGTAATGCGAAGCACGATCGACGAATTCCTGTGGGAAATTTATAATTTCTTTGTCGCCTGTCGGAAGCGTTCCCCGCGAATCACTTTGACAGAATGTTTTCATATAATATCAAAAGCTAGTGGCAGATGAACAAGCGTGAGCACACGAGAGCGGGGCCCTTGCGGACTACTCAATCATCCCTCTTAATCCGGGGCTAAGGTCTTAGGGACTAAAGGTAATCAAGATAAACTACTGTCTCGGGGGAATTTGAAGTTGCAGCTGCTTCGATGGAGACATCGAAGTAATTAATTTGTATCTTTTGCTCCATCTGCCCCCTCCCTCGGCCGTCGCGGCGTCTCTCTACCCTTTAGATTCTTCTTGTCGCGCGGACGCGTTGAATAAAGTAAAGAATATGGCTATCTTTCCTCCGGAAATGAACCTTATGAAATAGACGTTTCAATTAGCTCGGTGTTGCCCCAAGGGATTTCGAATCAGTCTTCGACCGCGCGTAAATTATTCTGATGAAATTAAAAGATCCCTGTACGCCTACCTTATTCCTTTTCTTATCATTCTTCATATCTTATCTTTCCATTACTTTGTACATTTTTCATTTTAGATAATCGGATAAATATATTCAATATAATTATTTAAAATTCGACACTAACAAAAAGTTATTTGTACACTGCGGACGTTTATGTATCTATGGAAATTTTAAATAATTGAAAAAACATATCCAGAGCAGAAAACAAATGTTTATATACATTTCGCTTTTTTCTATTTATAAAAACCGGGATTTGCATCAACATCGGCGATCTGGTAATTCATAAATATTCACGCTCTTCAATGAATTCTTTTACTATCAACTTTCAAACTTCATATTTGTTATCAATTTCTTATAAACTCGCGCAAGTGAAAACTTCACATAAACTGAATTAATAAATCGATGCATGAACGTTTGAGAACAGCGTCATGCAAATACCTTTGGTACTTTTGCAATCGTTTTACTCGACACGGTGTAATCAGTAATGGAACTCGCTCTCGCGCCTACAAACGGGAAAATTCAATGTTTAAACAACACGCGTCGGAGACAAGGGCTCGGAACTGGACCGGGCGACATCAGAAACGATCGTTTCAATTACCCTCGCGCGAAACACGGGGACACAGAGCCGTGTAACAACGGGCCGGACTCTCTCGCGGATATCCCCTATAAATATTTATACGCGATTCCTTGACAATTTATCGCGTGTTTATACAAAGTCGCGCGGCCCGGAAAACGGCTCACGGAAACGTTCAAGCGGCGGATGAGCGCGCGAAGTTAAGCGCTTTACGCTCGGAGCCGTTGGGGCTAATAGGGATTCCCGCTTAATAACCCCGCGCAGTCGACGCGACGGCGGCGGCGCGCAGGCGTGTGCGTCGGAATGCTTTGACGGTTTGTCGCGTGTAGGAGTTGCACGTGGGCTTGCACCCTCTTTCCGTTTGAAGTGGTCATCGGCGCATGAAAAACGTGGAGGAACTCTGACTCCAGTCTCTCTCGCGAGCGCTACTTTTTATTCCCGGCACCGAACCCGCATCATGTTCAGAAGTTTATTTCTCATTCTTTTGATTCTTGAGTATTCATATTCGACTGGATTTCTACGCATGCTGAAAACGTCGTTTTATAT
>NW_017160228.1:27423-28852 GCF_001652005.2 Ceratina calcarata
GACTTAAGCAAATGCTTAAGGCGATCTTAAATATAAGTAACGACTCTGAATACCGGCCTGCCGGCCTATGTGTGCATGCGAAGCAGTCCAGAATCCAGTGAGCTACCTGTACACTTACTGCCATGTTTACACTTATCTGGCGGCGTTCTAACATAACGAGTAGCTACTATCATACCAACAACCGACTTTTGCTCCTCTCGTTAGCCCTTCGTGTTTATATGAAATGTTTCCGAGTTATCGTCCTCTCAGGAGGCGGCACCGAGCGTGCATGCACGTGGTCGTACGGTGAGACGGTTAGACTGACGTAAGATTTGTCACGTACCCCGTGACGTCGACAAGTTTCAACAAAGTTTTGTACTCGCGGTTTATGCCCGCCTATAATTTGCCGTGGGCACCACCGCGTCTTTACGCCGGGTCGACTGCCCTCTCGCTCGTTAATCTGTCGCGTGCCAGTAAAATCTTACCGAATTACCTCTCCCGTTCCGGTTGTACGTAGGTCTCATCACCGCGAATTCACCAGCTGCGCCGGAAATAAATCACACACTGTACCTTTGTACTGTTAATTTTAAATAAATGAATTAACCAGGTAGCTCGTTTATTGATTAAACAAAGTGGAGGTTTCATTTACTAAAAGTAATTGGCATCTCGTTCTATACAATTCTTTGAAATAACCAAACATCGCTTCAAAGCGAAAAGCAACAGTGCACGAAATCAAATGGGAAGCAGCAGAGCAAAGCGCGGGCGGAACCAAATAAAAGAAAGTCGACGGCAGTATTCGGGGGAACGTCGATATGAATGGAACCGCGCTCGCTTTTGGGCGATGTCCGACAAATAATTCATATTCAAGGCATTTACGTTCAGTATTGCAATTCCTGTAGACTCAAATTAGGTTAGAGCGTGTTCGAAATCAAAGCAGGGTGCACGCACCGCGGCGTCCGTTAAACGCCGATCTCTGGGGTGTGTCTACAGTTCATGTAATACCTCGTAACAATCGGCGGCATCAGATGCGTCGAACGACGGCAAATGAAACGCGGGGCGATAAATCATGCCGCGGCACATACCGCGGTTATGTTTTTCGATCTCCGTGCACGCTCCATTAATCGGGATTCGCCTGTTCTAATAACTACGCCGCGTGCACACGATGCGACGCGTCCATCCTGCGAAATCGTAATCGCGTTATACGCAGTAATTTGAACGGTAACTGACAAGATGAAAGACTCGCCTTGGTTCTCTGATTTTAGTCGTCAATTTAAATTGATCATGTTTTTTATAGAAACTAATTTGTTACATTGTATGATTAAGTCAATATTTTTGATACATGAATCTCAGCCATTGAGAAGGTCCGAAAATAATATTGTAATATGCCTTGTTTTTCACTGCTCGACTGAACGTAGAAATTACGTCAAAACCCAGCAACATCAACACTAAA
>NW_017160228.1:30589-34873 GCF_001652005.2 Ceratina calcarata
GCATAATTTATTTTCAGAAAAAGGTTGACATATATAGAGTAGCATATTTAAGATTTTAGTTAGTGGAATTTATAACACGAATTATTCAGTAAACATTTTATTTTAAATATCCCTATCATTGTAAAATTAATAATAATTAATGGAACAAAAGATTTGCGGGCCATCGTATGCGCATGCCGAAGTCTGTACACGTGCATATATGCACATGTTATTTTATTACACTTTTATTATCCCGTGGGACGAGCGTCGCGTTAATTGCCGGGTCGCAACGGAGAAAGCCGAAATTCCAGAGGAGACTGAAACCGGACCCCGATGTATTTACGAGATATTCACCGGGTAATATCAGGCCTAGGAACCTTCAGTAATACACGTGTGCACAGTAAGCCTGAGAAGGGCCAAGAGCCAGTGCAGCCGCTAGCCGTGCTTCTAGCTGCGCCCCGGTAAGCCAGTTAGGCGGGGTATTTAGGAGGGAATTTGGCGGTCCTGAAGTTGTACATTATACCGACTAGCCCGGGTACGCGGTTATACAGGTCGCCGGCGGACCCCAAATCCAGCGTCTCCCATGGGCTGGAATTTGTGGCTCTGGTAAATTTAATAAGTCGACGACCACTGCTGTCTTCCGCTCCCCGTACCGTCCGTAGATCTCTTATAATTTCGCTTGAGGAACCGTTGATTTCACTGACTTTAAAACAACGACATAACTCCATACGCAGGGCACGCGTACCATTGTGCCTCAACCTTCTTTCATTTATTAAGAAATGCTTCATAATCCCAAATAATAATCTTTTTAACCCATTCGCTGCCAAGGACGAGTATACTCGTCTTTGGCAGGGTGTCAAGCATTGCCAGAACGAGTATACTCGTCCTGCTTTAAATATATTATAACATGCAGGCTCTTTTGAAGGCCCATTGCCAACGACGAGTATACTCGTCTTTGGTTTTCTGCTTCTAAATGATTATGTATGATAATATATGTGCTCTTACCAAGAAATAACTTGGCAGCGAATGGGTTAAATAAATATATTAAAATGTTTGAAATTAAAAATGAAATTAAAAACAAACATCTCAGATTATCTGTACGTCTGTTTGTATTACTATGCATAGTAAATGGACTTTAAATTACTGTGTCTCCTCACAATACAAGCTTAAATTGACACCTTACATTATTTCAGTAAGTTTCACTAAAAGGGACACAGTATTTAACGTAGGTCACAGCATCCGTTGCACTGTAATTCGAAATAAGATTGTTCAAATGTACTATAGTAAATGTTCACATTTTCTATATAATCCTACATGCAATCGTAAGCCAGTAAGTAGAAACGTGAACAGAAATTGTACGTTTACTATAATGCCTGTTCTCTAATTTGATAACAATTTAAACGCACCCTGTACTCTGATTGTGAAGTGATTCGAAATTTTTGATTGATGGCATACTTCATGAAGATAATGGTATCGATTTATCAGGATAGAACATAGAACCAAGAAGAGGTCCTCCCTATTGTCTCGCAAACGCTCTCGAGAAGTGCTCGTCTTCCCGGTACGGGCGTCTTCCATTCCCCCCGCTGGCAACGCGTTCAACGTTTTCACCTCGTACACATTCTTTTACATATTTCATCGTACCATCCGTGAGGCCAGCGGCGAAATAAAAGCAATGACGAGAAAGGGTCCGCGACGAGATGAGGGGGCGAAACGTTTACAAGGCTCGCCGAGAGGGATGGAGGAGGGTAGGTGAGGAGATAGTGGCTACGGGGCCAAATACCAGCGAGCCATTCTACAAAGTAAACAAGGTGGAGCTCGCCGCGGCTTATCCTTGTCTAAATGCAACAAGCTATTTCCAGTCGTCCAACGCTTTCGCCTTCCTATCCTCCAGAGCCATGGTGTCACCCATAGCGTTTTCCCCCTGCCACCGCGGAGCGTATTACTCAAGACCCTACGCCAGCGTTGTTACCACCCCCGTTGCGTCCTTCCGTCTCGCTTTTCTTCCCGGCCCTGGCCCGTCCGACTTGCGGACTAACAGCAGAAAGTAATTTCAAAGGAGACACTCCCCGATTAGAATTTCACAAGCGAGCGGATGAATCTCAAACACTTGATTAGTTGAAAGTGCAAGCCATGAATAAAACGGAATTAGAAACGATAATAAAAGATGTGTATACACTCTCTATCTCAGAGAAATATATAAAATAAGAAAATCTGTATTTTAGTAAAAATTCTTATTAATCATAAGAACACGTAATTTTAGACAGTCGTTCTCATTGTGCAATCTTATAATTATCTGTGTTAAAAATTCTCAGTGTCTCGGTTAAAACTTTTAAGCAAATTACAAATACCAGAAAACTAGTGTATTATAAAAAAGAAGATGGAGGAAACAACTGTTCCTTGATAAGCAGGTCTCAAGTAGGTAACACAGTTCACCCACTGGCTCTAGCTCTTCCCTTAACGAAGTCGAAAGAATCCGTGGTTGTGGGAGAAGGAACGAAATAATTCGACCAAGAAAAAGGGAACGGACTTGAAAGAATTCGGGCTGAGAAGACGGACGGAGCGAGGTACAAGGAGAGCATGGCAGGGTGAAATTGAAGACAATGATGACGATGACGAAGAGAAGGAGAGGAGCAGACGGTTCGAAGACGGGCGAAGAGGGTGTATAGATGAATACTGAGGGGAGAAAAAGATGGAAGAGGTAGGGATCGGGAGGAAAAAGGGAGAGCCTGTCATCCGAGCGACGGAGGGCCACAGAATAGAGAGACAATACAGTCAGCAGCAGACGCGGCAAATTGCCCGTTAATAATCCGTAGCAGGAAGGACGAAGGGTGGATAGGGAAGCGTACGGATAGGCAGGACGGAGGGGGGTGGCGGTAGAACAGGCACGGAGGTGGCTCGTGCGTCCCTCCCTCTCGTTTTCGTCGAATGAAGGGCGTCGGATGAAATATTCCTCTCTGATCCGATGTAATTGCGACGTCGTGCTTGAAAATTCTCCTAGTCCTGCTCTTTTCTACCTCGATCAACCGCTATCCCGCCTCATCCGACCACCGTCGTCCTCATCTTCTTTCTTTTTTCGCTTTCGCTCGCTCTCTTCCCCTTTCTGTGTACGCGACCCGGACGATAATCTCGAAACGGTGCCGTAACAGAAAACGGAATAGTGTTGGCGTTTATCCTGCTGCGCGGTCTCTCTCCGCTGAGATTAGATCTCGTTTCATCGTTCGACTAACTACGGAAATTAACTTTCCGCCGTGTAAAGGTGGTCTCCAGCCTATATTTTTTTTAACCGAGAACAAAGTTACCCTCTCGTTCACGGGCGGGCAATTTGGTGTTGGAGGCTATTGTCCAACGTATGATTACTTTCAAAACAAGACATATCGTGTTTTACAAAAACTTTTAATTATACTTTTCAATTGATGTTTGACGCTACTTTTCTTGATTTATAAAATATACATGGAAAGAAGAGGTAATAAAATATTAGAGTATGTAGGAAATGGGATACGACTGCCAAGAGGACAGCGCTAGTAGTATGAGACTACCTATGGTCAGACATGGAATGTGATCGGAGATTCGATAAAAATGTGTTATTACAATACTGTTTAAATATTTTACTCTTGTTCTATCATCGAAGTTTCAAATTGAAACTTAATAGTCTGTGTGCAATTTGTTTATTATGACAATGGTGTTTCAGTTAAACGTGCGCGTTATTAATTGGAATAATAAGTACGAAATGCAGTGAATTATTATATTATGATTCAAAAATTGTTATTACGATTGTAATCCAAGTCGTGTCGTTAAACGGGAAGATAATGGGTAACATATGTATAATAGAATATTCACATTTAATGAAGAATGTGAATAATGGAATACTCGTACAATAGAACGACGGATGTTATTCACCCGTGGACACGGGCGATTAACCCAAGCTCGTAATATGTTTGGTAACAATTATTACACTAGAATATTATGAATTATTGATTGACATATTCTATGCTTTAACTACCGAGTAATTATCATTCATTGTATCAGTCGTCGGCGGAAATTGAAGGTGCTTTAATCTAGGAATTTGCATAACCCGCCTACCGCGAATTATTCGCCAATATCGTGCTCGGTCACGTGTTTCAGAAGTGAAATCGTCTGTGTAAATTGATACTGTGTCTTAATTGCTGAATGTCCAATCCTTCAAATCATTAATCTACTCTAAACCCCATTAATATTCGTGCATAATTCAAAACTCATACTTCAAAACTTTTTTAATATTGGGCTTAACGAATTAATTTTTTTTAAGTGTTAGAGAGATTATTTTTC
>NW_017160228.1:37227-39455 GCF_001652005.2 Ceratina calcarata
AAAATTGTATTTTATGTTTTTTTACTTGTAAAGTGAAAATTTTATATCAGACAAGATTAAACTAAGAAAATTTGACCTATTTCTAAGTTTTAGAAGAATGGAGTAATGGACATAGTATAAATGTCTTTAAAAACAGTATAAATGAATAATATCCCTTGAATATTTTAAGAAGACAAACGTTGCTTCGTCGCCAACTATTTTCATAGCAATATAGAAAAATTGCTTCGACTATAGACATTTGAAGTAACGAAAGGATTAAACTTTGCCAATTTGCCTAGCCATGGCTACTTACACTGTTAACTTACACAAAAATCTCGCTGACTCATGAGAAAAAAATTGCGCGACAATATTCGGTTCGATAAATCCTGGAGGAAAGAGGAGACGCATATTCGGGGCGAATACTTGGGGAAGGAAGAAGTTGCACGTCGTGATGCGAAAGCAACTTTCGACGGTGTCGAGAATCGAGCCGTGAAAGAAACTTTGAGACGCTTCCGCATGTAAATTGCTATTGATTATACTGGACGCAATTGAACGTTCAAGAACGTCTTCTGGAGAAATTCGTTGCTACCATTGGCATATACGTTTTACAGAAAATAGTTTTCAAATGGTTCAATAAAATTATTAACTCTAAACCTAGACATGTTCTCCACACTAATATATTTATATTGTTTAAATTTGAGTGGAATTTAGTCTTGGCACTGATACTTCAGTTTGGTATCATTAACCAGAAAGAATTAGATAGAATGGAAAGTAAAATCCACAACGATTAGCGACGTCTATTAGTTCCGATGCCTAGTTATTCTCATTTCATTTCACTGTTAAATATAAAATAAGATACAGGTAGCCCTCCTACAACACGGCATCTTATAACACAGTTTGCCCTAACACGAAGGATGAATTGCGCGAACCCTCGTACAGCACTGCATTCTAAGACACAGTCTCGCTCTAACACAATAAGAAAATTGCGAAAATCTTTGTACAACACTGTACTTCTACAGCACTAGATAACATTTATTTTATTTAATTATTTATATTTAATTATTATTTATTTATTTATTATAATTCTTTCCTATAATATCAGGAACCTACATATATGTAATATACATGTATATATGTGTGTATGTACTACGTACATTATTGTATACCTTTTGTAATATATTTTGTAATATTTTGTAATAGTAAATATGTGTAGACCTTTAATTCAGCATCAGAATTTCGAATCGTTCTTCAGTATACGTAGCAGGAATGTGATTATTATAATATAAATCTGCTCGACGTGGATTGTTCTTTAAAGCGAGAAACCGGTCTCATTAGTTTTGGATCACGTAGCTCGACCAGTGTTCGCAGTTTCGAGGAAGCAACTTTACGGCTCATGTCTGCATGAACGGAGCCTGGTAATCCCCGGAATCGTTCAATCGGCGTCTACTCGCTCGATCGGGCGAATTGGTCGCAGGAAATTCCGGTGGTGCGCGCGTGCATGTAAAAGCAGTCGGCGAGAGAGAGAGAGAGAGAGAGAGAGAGAGAGAGAGAGACGGGAAATGGGGGTGGTTGGCGATGGAGGGTGAAGGGGTTGGTGCGACGTGAAAATTTCTCGCCAGCAGCCAGTCATCGGTCCTTGCTCGCGCGCGAATGGCCGCGACTTACGAGGTAATTCCGCGGAACAAGTTTCGCAAGTCGACAGCCACTCGACGAGACGTGAGTTAAGGAACTTCAAACTTCTTCAGGCATACGCGATAGAAAGCTCCGGCTGCTGCTGCTGCTGGCCCTCGTACTCGTTCTACTCTTCGCCCGCTTCTGTCTCCGTCCTTTCATACCCGCGCGGTTGTCTCGTAGTACGTTCCTCTTTTAACGAGATTGCAAGAATTTCAAAAAATTCTGCGAATGTTATCTGACGTTCCAACGATATCGTCCAGCTGAGGCCAGCCGCGAGTTTCAAGAACGCTATCAAAGTTTTCCGGCTTCCCGCCCGGCGGGGAAGAGAAAGAAAAAGGATATTTGATAGCCGTGGATAGAAATGTCGCAAGAAACATCTGCGTGTCACTGCGTATCACTGCGGTTGATCGATACCGAAATTACTGTTTAATATTGAAACGTCCGTGAAGAGAAAAAGTCTTGTCATCTGACGAGAGTCGTAATTAACGAGTACGTCGATATTACTATTCACATGTTTAATTAAATCTTGATATTATATTACAGCTAAATCATATCCTCGATTAATTACACGCAGT
>NW_017160228.1:41401-43209 GCF_001652005.2 Ceratina calcarata
CATTGACGTATTTAATAAAGATATGAAGAATTGTATTCCTAAAAAAATATCATTATACTGAAAATTCTCTGATAAACAGTAGTCCAACAAGTTAATTACCCATACGATTTGTACAAATTTTAATCAGATAGCAACGTCTGTTCCTAAAGCTTCTGTCAATCACGATTCCTTATCTGATGCATTATTTAATTAAATCGATCACCGATATGACGTCGCTTAATTAAATGCTCGGTAAATAACAATCGTATTCGCCTCTGCGCTGTTAAACAAATAACTACATAAATAAATTTCCGCGAAACGCTTTAGAAAAGGAGCTGAACGAATGAGGTGAGCGTAATTAAATTGACTGGCGAACGCCCTTCGAGATTCTCAAACGGCCTGGCGTCGGTGTGTGCGTGAGGAACATTGAACGAGAGAAATAGAGGGAGAAGAGAGATGGGGAGAGGAGAAATGAACGAGGGAACTAAAAGCTACGAACGATTTCTGCTTTCTGGCGAATAACCGGCCTCTTCTAATGGATCGACGCCCTTTTGTTTAACGGGATGAGAGTAGCCGGTTCATTAGTGAACAACGTTGCTACGGAATAAAACCCGTGACTATATATTTACAATGGCTTCGGCCAGCTTCATGGAACACGTCTGGGAACAAAACCCGTCCGAGACAACGCGCCAGCTTCTCAAAATGATCGTCACTGGTGAGAATAATTACGCGATATTCATTAACGCTCTTCATTGTACTGCTGCATTGCGCTGAAAAATAAACTAACAGACAATCAGAAAATACTCATGACAAACAATAATGAAAATCTCTAAGTTTAATTAGAAAATCAAATTTCATCTCCCAACTGAGATTCATCTTGTCCTTCATAATAAAGAATTGTATAGAAACCTACTATGCTTTCTCAAAGATATATATTCACGAACGATCATCATTTTTTTATTCGCTCACCAGGAGGTATAAATAATAGCGTAAAATGTTCATAGTTTTCAACATATTTATATTTTTTGAACAAATTGTACCTGTCGACTTTTTATTAGAGCGTAGATTAATGACGAGCTGGACGAGGGAGTAACAAAACAATGTTTTTGCTCAAGCAAAGTAGTAGTTTGTGTGCATGCGGTAGGAAAAGAAAAAACGACGTGCAGTAACATGAAACGCAATTTTAGGAGGTAATATTGCAAGCCCGTTAAAAGAATATACCTGTCTGCGCTCTTGTAAAATACGAACGTACATAACTATTTGCATGCATGAAGAAATAGTCTCTGTTCCATTAAGCACATACATTAAATTGGTAATGCGTTGAATTAAAAAGGTTTCCGTAATTTCGTGAGCCTTATAACGATAAAAGATGCAGATTAATACAATGACGTATTTAACGAAGATATTAATAACATGAAACGCAATTTTAGGAGGCAATACTGCACGCGTTTTAAAACGATATACCTGTCTGCGCTTTTGTAAAATACAAACCTATGGTGACTCGAGGGATTTCGGACCAGCTTTGTAAAATATACCTAAAAAATGTGGCATATACCATGTGTTTGGTATACTTCGTTAGTACTCCAAATGGTATGTTTTAGGTATTCTTTATAAAACTGTTCCGAAATCCCTTGAGGCCAATAACTATTTCCATATATACAATAGTATCTGTACCATTAAGGTTGCATGAATCTTACATAAAAACAATGACAAAGCATTGATATTTTGAGTTACTAGAAATTACGTTAATAAAACACTGTACAAAATTTTGCGAGTCTTTTAAAGAAGTTATAACAATTGAATTTTGATTTCATTTATAAAAAATATGA
>NW_017160228.1:44779-46469 GCF_001652005.2 Ceratina calcarata
AACTCTATGTATATTATGTAATTTATTTTATATTGCAAACATTGTGATTGCTAATAACTGAAAGATGGGTGCGATCTAAATAATGAAATAAGAAGAAATGAGTTGGTGAATGATTAAAATGATAAGAATCTGGTCCTTAAGATGGTTCTATTAAAATTCTGAAGTGAAAATTCCTTAGTATGCACATTTATTGGACTTCAGGATTTTAATAGAACTACTTTACGGACCAGAATCTTATGATTTTAATCAGTCATTAATTTACACATTATTACTATTATTTTTTAGTAATATTTTTTTTATCTCTCTCTTAGTACGAAATTCTTAGTATGAACGTCCACTTAACTTTAGAATTTTAATAGAACCAATAATAGTACTGATATGATTATTATGATCTGAAGAATAACATACTACATTTGATTACGATCTGCAATATATTTTAATAATAAAACATTCGATAGTATACTACTTCAATAAATTCAATCTTATAATAAAGTGAGCAATTTCCCAGCTGTTACATCTATCAAAAAACCATTTGGAACTAAGGACTTCGTTAAAAAGTTACTCTCGACAAATTATCGACAGAAGCGTCAGACGATTATTATCCAGAATCGTGGATTAGGAAATTTCATAGGAGATAATTGAGCACAAAGCGGGCGACTGTAGAGAATCATCCGTTAAAGCAAGGAGATGCTGAGTATCAACGGATAGCGGTGAAAAAAAAGGGGAAGACCGGGGATGACGGTAATGAAATTGACGAGAAAATGCCTCTTCGGCTTGCCATCGTCCAGCGTGCACTTCGCACGAACTTGAATTAAAAGAGAGATGATAGGAGAGGGCCGATGCTCGCCCCTTTTTGTCAGGGTAAGCGATCATCCTTTCGCGTCATCATGGCTCCTTGCAGCTGGTTCGCGACTCGTGACTCGTTTGGAGAAGGGTCTTTTCCCTTTTTCCTTTTCCGGCGACGAGAAGCAGAGTCACGTTCGTCAACCGCAGCAGCCGATTGCTCCTTCCTTTGAACGGGTTGCCCCAGTTTTCTCCTTTTATCCGCTCTTTTCTTGCGCCGACCTCTACCGCTTTTCTCTAAATCTACCGTTCCCTCTTTCTTTACCCTCTCTCGTGGAATCACCATCAACGATCAGCATTATCGCCGGTCTACGGTTTTCCTCGTCATCTCCAGAGTCTCGTTATCCCGGACGGAAGTGTGTTTCTTTGATAGCCGATCAGCCGGAAAATACCGCGTCGACGATTTCGAGTGATCACTCGTGAATCGTTTGTTTGAACGCGCGATGTTTCGCCGTCAGATACCCGTTTCACTTGATTTAGTTATTTCTCGACGGATAATTGGATTAACGTCGACCATAAATAATTTAATAACTAAGTGAAAATCTATAAGTAATTTGGGATCTTAAATGCAAATAAGATGCAGGATAAAGTTGATTTCAAGCGATAAATGAGCGACTCCTTAACGAGCAATTAGACTTTATTATAGATGAAAAGAAATTAATACGTCTGCCTCTCTTCGAGTCTCGTCGACAACTACTAGGCTTGACAACGATTGGCAACTGCCAGTCTCGTCGTCAATTGCCTATCTTCATGAAAAATTGTCTATTGTCTATTTTTCTGGGATTTCACAATAATATAAATAAGAATTATTGTTAAATGAGACGAATGAGTATTGATAATATTAAGT
>NW_017160228.1:48652-51987 GCF_001652005.2 Ceratina calcarata
AAAATGAATCTGCAGTTTTGAAATAATAGTATTATTACGAAATAGTATTTAACATGTAACAAAATAACAGACGATATAAAAAGAACGGAGCTAGTTGGATCTACCTTGTATGTCAGACACGAAGTGTCGTTCTTCCCTGAGGTTCACCCCCTACTAAAAACTAGACAAACCCCAGAAGTGAGAACGCTAACTAACAAAGTGTCTAAAGTCCAAACCCTTAAGACCAAAGGAAAAGTCTGCAAAAAAGATTCCATCGACACTTCGACTCTGCTTCCAAGACCGTACAAAGACTGTGAACGTACGAAAACCCCCTTAAGTTTCATTCCAACTTATGATATTCGACGAAACTGCACAGTAATGTTTTTAGAGACTTGAAATCCGGCAAGTACGTGAAAATCAGTGTCGTTAAACCAAGCCTATATTAATCTCGTACAAGATTTCAAATAATTTTCAATGCTTTGATTTAAGCACCGTTTGCCTTAAGGACATTAGTCAGCGTTTGGGAATCCCTGGTAGAATAATCGCATTACTCGTCATGCGTGCATTGTATCAAGCGAAATACTCTCAATGCGCGTAGCCAAAAGCAGTATTACCAGTCTAGTAGAGATATAACCGTGTAGTCGCACATTTGTAACCTCGGGATGGTAGACGTACATATGTATACATGTAGTTGGCTGTAAGTCGGAGGAGAGTTGTAGAGGCAATGGGTTTTCCTCCGGTCGCCGGAACTCATTGGATTCCTATCGGATTCCTTTTCAACCACCTTAATCGGCTAACGAACGATACACGTGCCGGTAACTCTAATAATTGCCGTTTATTCGTCGTCTAGTCGGCCTCCGAGGACCAACCGATCGCTCGCCGGTATCCCATCGATTTCCTATCGATGCACGTTCCTGTTTCCGCGATATCTCACCCGATACCGAACGGAAGGGAAACGTACACGGATACCGGAGCCATTTCTTAAACCGTATGTATCGCCGATATTGGAGATAAATCTGAAACACGAAACGGAGAAGTTGTTGAAGGGATTAATTGTTTGCGCGGTTTAATTACTGGCCTGTGCCTGGAGATGAGTGTCGAACTTCTGATATTGTAGACGATAATGATTAGATTGTATATTTAGATAAATGATTTCTATATACAGAATATCTCAACTAAAGGAGCCCATTTAATTATCTCTTCTGTTTCTTATGTTATTAAAAAGATTTATATAGATTTACAGAAGTTATCTTTTGGCTTTTTAAAAGTCTGTTCAGGTTCTATCAATTTATCTAATACGAGGTTTAATTTATTTTTCACGCGCAGCCAATGAAACATAAAAATAGATTTAATCAAGAGTTTGATGGTTTCAACGCGTGACGGGAATGTCGGTTTAGAATTTTAGAAGTTCACATGGCAGACAAGGTAAAAACGATGGCATTCGACGGTGACTAAAAAAGCGTGAGGGAGAAGAAGTTTGGTCGATCCTTTGGCACGAGCGATATCGCTTCGACACCTCAACCTGAACAGACTCACGGATCGGTGCGTCGTGCGAATGAGTACAGAGAGTGAGAGAGCAACGGGCAAGAGAAGAAAGAGGAGATCCGAAGGCGCGTTAAACAGAAAGGCGCAAAGAACCGGGTGTTCTTCACGGGTATTCACGCAGACCTGCGATTTATAACCGCCCTCTCCCTCTCTTCTCCTCCCGCCAGTTCTGTGTTTAAGGAAAATAATAAAACAACTCCGGGTCTCCCCGCGTTCCTCCCTCTGGTCCCCATTTTATCTCGCTTTCTTCCTTCTACTGTCTATCGCGAAGAAAAAGTCCAACATTATCCTCGTTCTTCGCTGGCTACCTCCATTCAGGTCGTTCTCGTTTACGGCTACTTCCCTTCCGTTCTGATCACGAATTCGTCTGCGCGACGTCGCGTCGGATGCCGCGTCGTCGTCGAAAGTAATTTTTCAATGAGGAACGGAGGGGGTGGGAGTGGAGGTTAACTCTGGTAGGAAGTTCGCGTTGGGAAAAGACAAATAACCGCGTGGAAAATCGGGGTCAAACGGTAATTTGGGTGTTCCTTGCATCTCAATTAAGTTAGGAAGCCAATTTAGATTCTACTTCTTTTATTCACGTTCATTTAAAGAAAGTTTCAACGCTTAGTAGCTAGTGAACAATCCTTCCTTTTCATTGCGTACATATTTTTTCAAATTACTGTTTCTACAGAATTCGTATTCCTATGGTAGTTGTTGCACTTTCTACTGTCTTGAGTGCTAGAATTACTTTTCATACTCTGTCGATAAAATTTTGTGACATGGAAATTGAAATGGGAACTATTAGAATAGAAAACACAGTAGATAGAAACAATTCGGTAGATAGAATATCTTTGTAAATAATTGTTGCCTAAATCAAAAGTATCAAAAGTTGTTTGACATTTTTCACAAGATTAATATTGTATACCAAAGAACAGATAGGTATCAAACAAAACCTTGGGTCGATTGATCATCTCGTTTTCGAGATATCGTATGTCAAGATTCGCTTTTATCATAATTTAACATTGGAGTGATAACGTTGATATGAGAAAAATGTTTTCCTTGGGCTATTGCAACTGATCGAATGATGATAAATACTTGAAAAATATGATGAAACGAATATAGACTATAATAAAGCAACAACTCCTTAATAAGACATTTAGTTATCTTCTTCAGTTCCTAATAACAATCTTGAGAACACATCGTGTATTAAATTAATTCGCGGACATTATTGTACCATTATTAGGTAACCGAATTCAAAAGAGACTGCAATTACATCGAAGTATCAGACGTTTCCTTTGAAATCGTCAATCGTCGATATTTCCCAATACAGAATTCCGCACACATTTACGACGTTTCCTTGATCGTTTGTCGTGTAACGAGTCACGTACCGTCTAGGATCCAGAATATTCGATAACTTTTGACGGAAATCCCGTAACGTCGCTCCACCGATAAATAAGAATCACTCCTGGCTGCGTCTTCAAATTATCCCGACCCGAACTCGACGTTTTCCTCCGTCGCGTCATTGCGTCGCGCCCTCAAAGAACGAATAAGGGAGTTGAGAAAACAAGGACGGGACGGAGGAAAATGCAGGAAAAAGATGAAAGAGAAACTCTGTCTAAGAATGTTACCGGGGAGTAGTGTCATTTTACCGAAACGGAGTTTTGGAAGAAATTACTTCCGCAGACGGAGTAACGGAAAAGAGAGAAAGGACTAGGCTATATGATTCGAAAGCAGCCAGTGCTTACGACGATTTTATGTTTATTCCGTCGGCCCGCTGTTTTCTTTTCTAACTGGTATTACGAAAGTTAGATGTCGTCGGAGTTAATATG
>NW_017160228.1:55096-69238 GCF_001652005.2 Ceratina calcarata
AAATAAACAAAATAATTATTTTTCACACCATTTTAATTCACACTCGTTCGAAGGAACGATGAGTGTACTACATTGGAAGGGACTGTACCCGATGCTCGCGTGTATATACGTAATATTCAGCGAGCATAATCGAGATATCTATCCGGATGATAAACGAGCTGGCTAAGAGTTACGATACGATGAAGTGACAACCGTAATAACAAATGTCCAAGCGGAGACATCCGTTTCGCGTCTGAATCCTCTTCCTTTCGCGCGTGTTCGAGCGATTGCGAACGCGATCGCGATCGCGAATACGATTGTTACACAGTAATTAAACGCGTCTGTCACGCGTATCGCCGCGTGCGCGCTGATATTATTAGCGAACGGCAACAGTACAACTACGGATTCCCGGGTGTTTCACGGTTCACGTTGCTGCCGCTGCTGTTGACGGAGATTGATCTGTTTATCATGCAACGCGTGGTCATGCGTGATCCCACCGGCGAAACGCGAAGCGGACTATCCTACACGGTTCCACGTGGGTTTTATCCCCCGCCGGAGGGTCGTGATTTTCCTTCTTAGCTACTGTTTTTATTATGGAGAATATCGAAGGAAAGGATATTGAAATAATGGAACCGGCTGCTCCGTTCGAATGACCCGATGAGACAAACTGTCTATCAGCAGTCTAATAAACGTTAAATCCCATCGGAGCCGATCCAAACGCAGTGTCAAACCCTTTTCTGCTCCCCAGACAAGCTCGCGGGACGAAGTCCAGCGTAAGACGAAGTCTCTCGATCCCGGCGGTAGCAAAATTGACGGGAACCGTGGCCGAATTCGACTGGCTGGCTCGGCGCGTGTAATCCGCGATAATTAACGCGCGATTACTCAAGCCCAGGAGCATCTTAAGCGCACGGCTCGCCGGGTTGTCTACGACTTCGCAGACAGGACACCTGTTTCCTGGGGTCCCTTCTGGCGTTGACGTCAACAGATCCGTTTATTATGCCGCGCAGTTGATCATCGTCTGGTAGGCGGCAGCCAGCTGGCCAGCCTTGCCGGCCCACTTGGTCCATATAGGAGGAGGCCACTTGGCCAGGGCCTAGTCGCACGCGTTCCACGCGTCCGAATTAATATCGGCGAGATTAGTGGAAGCAGTGACTAACTAACTGCCTGTTGGCAATTCGGATCCGAGTGGCAGAGGAACGGGGAAGGAGAGACATCGTGTATTAAATTAATTCGCGGACATTATTGTACCATTATTAGGTAACCGAATTCAAAAGAGACTGCAATTACATCGAAGTATCAGACGTTTCCTTTGAAATCGTCAATCGTCGATATTTCCCAATACAGAATTCCGCACACATTTACGACGTTTCCTTGATCGTTTGTCGTGTAACGAGTCACGTACCGTCTAGGATCCAGAATATTCGATAACTTTTGACGGAAATCCCGTAACGTCGCTCCACCGATAAATAAGAATCACTCCTGGCTGCGTCTTCAAATTATCCCGACCCGAACTCGACGTTTTCCTCCGTCGCGTCATTGCGTCGCGCCCTCAAAGAACGAATAAGGGAGTTGAGAAAACAAGGACGGGACGGAGGAAAATGCAGGAAAAAGATGAAAGAGAAACTCTGTCTAAGAATGTTACCGGGGAGTAGTGTCATTTTACCGAAACGGAGTTTTGGAAGAAATTACTTCCGCAGACGGAGTAACGGAAAAGAGAGAAAGGACTAGGCTATATGATTCGAAAGCAGCCAGTGCTTACGACGATTTTATGTTTATTCCGTCGGCCCGCTGTTTTCTTTTCTAACTGGTATTACGAAAGTTAGATGTCGTCGGAGTTAATATGAATCATTTTTAGTTTCATAATACAGACGTTCATAGTAAAAATTGCAGAAAATCTCCATATATAAGAAAACAAAAAGTAAAAATTATCCGTCCAGAGTTTTGCAATTTGGAATGGGATGAATGGGATGTGATATTAAAATGAATCTGCAGTTTTGAAATAATAGTATTATTACGAAATAGTATTTAACATGTAACAAAATAACAGACGATATAAAAAGAACGGAGCTAGTTGGATCTACCTTGTATGTCAGACACGAAGTGTCGTTCTTCCCTGAGGTTCACCCCCTACTAAAAACTAGACAAACCCCAGAAGTGAGAACGCTAACTAACAAAGTGTCTAAAGTCCAAACCCTTAAGACCAAAGGAAAAGTCTGCAAAAAAGATTCCATCGACACTTCGACTCTGCTTCCAAGACCGTACAAAGACTGTGAACGTACGAAAACCCCCTTAAGTTTCATTCCAACTTATGATATTCGACGAAACTGCACAGTAATGTTTTTAGAGACTTGAAATCCGGCAAGTACGTGAAAATCAGTGTCGTTAAACCAAGCCTATATTAATCTCGTACAAGATTTCAAATAATTTTCAATGCTTTGATTTAAGCACCGTTTGCCTTAAGGACATTAGTCAGCGTTTGGGAATCCCTGGTAGAATAATCGCATTACTCGTCATGCGTGCATTGTATCAAGCGAAATACTCTCAATGCGCGTAGCCAAAAGCAGTATTACCAGTCTAGTAGAGATATAACCGTGTAGTCGCACATTTGTAACCTCGGGATGGTAGACGTACATATGTATACATGTAGTTGGCTGTAAGTCGGAGGAGAGTTGTAGAGGCAATGGGTTTTCCTCCGGTCGCCGGAACTCATTGGATTCCTATCGGATTCCTTTTCAACCACCTTAATCGGCTAACGAACGATACACGTGCCGGTAACTCTAATAATTGCCGTTTATTCGTCGTCTAGTCGGCCTCCGAGGACCAACCGATCGCTCGCCGGTATCCCATCGATTTCCTATCGATGCACGTTCCTGTTTCCGCGATATCTCACCCGATACCGAACGGAAGGGAAACGTACACGGATACCGGAGCCATTTCTTAAACCGTATGTATCGCCGATATTGGAGATAAATCTGAAACACGAAACGGAGAAGTTGTTGAAGGGATTAATTGTTTGCGCGGTTTAATTACTGGCCTGTGCCTGGAGATGAGTGTCGAACTTCTGATATTGTAGACGATAATGATTAGATTGTATATTTAGATAAATGATTTCTATATACAGAATATCTCAACTAAAGGAGCCCATTTAATTATCTCTTCTGTTTCTTATGTTATTAAAAAGATTTATATAGATTTACAGAAGTTATCTTTTGGCTTTTTAACTGTATTACAAACATGATTCCTTATTTTATTTTTTATTTAAAACATCTGTACTTTTTTCTGTCATATAGTGCAGCAGATGCAAAAATACATTCAGATAAATATAGAAGTCTCGTGTGTAACAGTTTTGGGTCTTTCATGCTTTTTGTTTCCACCACTATTGAAACTGTTGTGCCATCGTTTTCCATAACATAAAAAATAGAAGGGATATTTAAATGGCTTCCCTTGTTTGAGACACTCGATATAATAGATGGACGAAGATGAGGTCTAAATCGGGAAATTATTTTATCACTCGGCTATAAATACGTGCTTTATACAGTAAGCTGCCGTACTTTTATTTTTAACCATATTTTATTATTATAGAAAATCTAACCAGGGGATCCATGCTCCACGCAATCTATAAATTATCATTAGGACAAATCCGTGTTTAAAAAATTCATCCGGAAAGGCAAACAACCTCGTTCGCAGTTTTATCTGCGTATACCAACCCGATCTCGTTGATCCCCAAAATCAGTCCGAATCGTTCCGCTTGTGTATCATATTCCACCATATTAAAACAGTTTCGCAAAGCCTCTCGAATTGCCGACCCCAATTTCAAGTTTCTTTAAATTACCCGGAGTGCCCGGAGGAGGCGAGGAGTAATTCTCGCGTCAGATATTGCTGTTTTTAGCATACGTAATGTCTCGTTCCGCTTATCATTGTTTCGCAGCCGCGTGAACCAACGAAAACTCGAACTCGCGAAAAAAACGAGAAAAGAAAGGAAAACGCGATCGAACGAACGAAACTGGGCGAGAGGGGGCGGCTAGTAAAAGAGAGAAAGATATTTACGAGCATCAGGAAGCAGGCTCCGGTTCGAACGAATGGCGAATTCCAGTCATTCGATCGTCACGGTGGGAGGGGCCGCAATTTCCTGGCAGATAACGATTTTCCACTCGAATTATGCGCCTTTTCGATGGGGATTTTTCGCGGCAACGAATGCGGTTTCGAAACAGAATGGATCCATCGAGCGAGGATCGGGGCGTATTCGTTGAAATTTCAGCTCGCTGATAAAGCCTCGCATGCCTGCGGACGTACAGTCTCTACCAGAAGAATGATACTTCACTAAATCGACATCTAAAATGTAGGGCAATGTGCGATGATAAGCATAATATTCTTTAAAATTTCTTATCTGTATGTTGATAATTCAATTCTTGCCTTTACATCGAATAAAACGTATAAAATAGTATCATAATGAAATTAAATGAAACTCTCGAATTTTATTCAAAATAAAATGTGTACTATGGTACTACTTTAAAAAATATGTTTAAAATAATTGTTTCTTTTATCATTTAAATATTGCAATATACCCAGTACTTAGATGCGGCAGGAATTGAAATCGTGTACCTAATTAAGGGGACTGTGCCGTAGATCAGAAGATCTCAGGCTGGTCAAGGACACCTTTGTCGCCGATTTTCGATTCGACTCCCTCTCTCGAATGAGAAAATACTTGAGAGACACAATATTTTTGTTATGTTCGATTAATTTTGCTTTAGAAGATAATCAAATAAAATGAATAATTTAATTTTATTTATGAGAATTCGTACGAAAAATTAAATATACGACAATTCGTACATGAATTCTCCATTAAAAAACTGTGTAAATACTATTTTTAAATGTTTGATAGGCGTTGTTGTAACCGTTCGTCACTAGGGAGTCAGCAATAAATAGAAACGTCATTTACATATGCTGGGATTTCAGCACCGCCATGAGTAATCGTAACGAGATACAGACGAAAGGGGTGAGACAGGATACGAAAGCATGAGACCAAACTCCTTCTAAGGAATATTATCCCACGAGAGGAAGCCATCTTTTACGCGTTCGGAATACCAATGACCTTACCAAACGAATAAAAGTGTATCTTGGTCGTTGCATCGACCAACAATCGTGCACCTAATAAGAATATACCGAAGTGCTAAAGGATCAGTCAATGAATAGAGACACATAGGTACTTATGGCTCGTCTGACCTTAAATAATTTTGTCTATGAAAACTGAACTTCATATTAATATTACTCAGAAATGTACACTAACATTCCTTGAAAAATATAAATAATGTTGCATCAGAATGAAGATTCATTCAACCGAAATTATATAGAATCGTCATGGAAATAGTGGAGCGCGTATATCGCGAAATCTGCACGATAAAATCAGGCGAGCTCGAATCGAGAGAGCGTCGCTTCGTTCCTCTGTGCGAAACGGGCCGAGAACTCGGTATCACATCGTCACGTAAAATCATTCCAGCATCCCCCGGGGCTGGATAGATCGATCGAGATTTGTTTACGTAAGGCCATTTCGCCGATCCTCGGAAACCGGGCCACGGGGAAGGAACCGGGGAGCACTCCTTTCTCCTTCTCTTCTCTTTCGTCGTAGCTAAGTAAAGCCAGAGGACCCAAAGGAAACTCAGAACCGCAATCGTTTCGGTTCCGTGTTGTGTAACGCCGCTACGCGTACCAGTGATTCGGAAACACTTTCGTATCCGCCACGGTTCCCCGAGAGCGGACAACCAACGCCGGGAGAGCGGAAGCAGCTCTGACGTAGTTTCGTTCATTCTCAGTCTGGTGTCCCAGGGATTGGCGAAGGGGATCGCAATCTCGATTTTATCACGGAAATCTTCGTCCCCTGGTGTCATCGCTTCTGGCTACGATCATTGAAGACAGTATTCCTAGCCTGCAGCTTTTGTACTACATATCTCACTACGCCAGAGTCAATACATGGAACGAACAGTGTACTGGTCCATAAATCGATTTCCTATTATGTTCTCCCTTTTGATCTTTCGTCTCGGTTGCATAACAGTGACTCCAGTTGNGAATTCTCCATTAAAAAACTGTGTAAATACTATTTTTAAATGTTTGATAGGCGTTGTTGTAACCGTTCGTCACTAGGGAGTCAGCAATAAATAGAAACGTCATTTACATATGCTGGGATTTCAGCACCGCCATGAGTAATCGTAACGAGATACAGACGAAAGGGGTGAGACAGGATACGAAAGCATGAGACCAAACTCCTTCTAAGGAATATTATCCCACGAGAGGAAGCCATCTTTTACGCGTTCGGAATACCAATGACCTTACCAAACGAATAAAAGTGTATCTTGGTCGTTGCATCGACCAACAATCGTGCACCTAATAAGAATATACCGAAGTGCTAAAGGATCAGTCAATGAATAGAAACACATAGGTTCTTATGGCTCGTCTGACCTTAAATAATTTTGTCTATGAAAACTGAACTTCATTTTAATATTACTCAGAAATGTACACTAACATTCCTTGAAAAATATAAATAATGTTGCATCAGAATGAAGATTCATTCAACCGAAATTATATAGAATCGTCATGGAAATAGTGGAGCGCGTATATCGCGAAATCTGCACGATAAAATCAGGCGAGCTCGAATCGAGAGAGCGTCGCTTCGTTCCTCTGTGCGAAACGGGCCGAGAACTCGGTATCACATCGTCACGTAAAATCATTCCAGCATCCCCCGGGGCTGGATAGATCGATCGAGATTTGTTTACGTAAGGCCATTTCGCCGATCCTCGGAAACCGGGCCACGGGGAAGGAACCGGGGAGCACTCCTTTCTCCTTCTCTTCTCTTTCGTCGTAGCTAAGTAAAGCCAGAGGACCCAAAGGAAACTCAGAACCGCAATCGTTTCGGTTCCGTGTTGTGTAACGCCGCTACGCGTACCAGTGATTCGGAAACACTTTCGTATCCGCCACGGTTCCCCGAGAGCGGACAACCAACGCCGGGAGAGCGGAAGCAGCTCTGACGTAGTTTCGTTCATTCTCAGTCTGGTGTCCCAGGGATTGGCGAAGGGGATCGCAATCTCGATTTTATCACGGAAATCTTCGTCCCCTGGTGTCATCGCTTCTGGCTACGATCATTGAAGACAGTATTCCTAGCCTGCAGCTTTTGTACTACATATCTCACTACGCCAGAGTCAATACATGGAACGAACAGTGTACTGGTCCATAAATCGATTTCCTATTATGTTCTCCCTTTTGATCTTTCGTCTCGGTTGCATAACAGTGACTCCAGTTGCCTCCAGCACATCATAAATTTAAACATTCACGATTAATTTGACTTAACCCTCCATAATCGTCATTAGTAAAAAAAATTGTACTTCCACATAAATTAGAACGTGTACTTGAAACAATAAAACTTGTTAACCGATTGTAAATCAGTCTTTCATTAACGCTAAACATGTCACTATTAGTCAAACTTTTGTGCAACTACCATTCATTTTTAAATCTCTTTTCAAGTTTGTAATTGATATTATACAGAAATGTCTTATTTTATGAATGTTATTTATTTATTCAGTAACTAGTAAATTGACTATTATTTACGTTTAATTATAAAAATGATTCTTTTAAGGACCGGTCATTTTAGGAATAAGTAAACAAGTAGCGTCGATAGGTTAAAGCGTTTTGAAAATTCTTATCAGGAAAACTCGGTAGCACTTACTACGCAGCCGGAATGCCGATATCGATCTACATATGTATACTACACTCGAAGCAACTGATCCCATTGGGGGATCGGTTCCTTAGAGAAGTTGGCTTTGTTCTCGACCCAATCAGACAATTTACGTTGCTTGATCGGTCAAAGGCGACTACTCATGCACGTCTGCAGATAAACGCGAACATGTGAATCCGAGAGAAGAACTATTTCACCCTGTCTGCACCCTGTATTGCGCAAACTTTATAAGCAAGTGTCTAGAACACACATCGGCGTATAAATAATTGAAACACACGGGGAGAACGAGAAATAAACAATTGACTGATGCGAGGACTGAAATAACAGAGAATAACGAGGTGGAGGAGCTGGTACGCTCGGGTCGGCGTATAAAAACAGGAGAAATGTCTCGTAGAAAAATGAAAACAGAAGGATGAGGCGGGCAGGATTGAGGTAAAGAGGTAAGAAGCGCGAAAATAAAACTGAGAGGAATATAAGACACGATGGGGAATCTACGACACTCTAGATCTAGAGAGACGTTCGCCCCGCACGGAGTCGAGCACCGAATTTATGAACACGATCGATGCTTTGCTTTGATGATATCTCTATCGATGTCTCTGCGGGCACCGCTCGTCCTCTACGAGATTTCTTACCGGACATATGCCCAGAGAAGGGAACTGCTGGAGAACGATAAGGCCACCAATGGAACACGAGATCCTTTCATAGGCACATACGAAGAATGTCGTCAATTTATGATTACAAATTACGAGCCAAGAAGAATTTGTTTTTTCTCCTGGATTGCATTCCTCCGCTACCTCACGAATAAATCAGACGTGCTTTCAAGAATAAAACTTGATTCCACGACCTGCTCGTTTGCAGAAATCTGCTCGCTCATTGACAATGTGTACTTACGTTCGTTCGCGGATTAAGGTTAATCTTTTCGTTTGCCGTACTCGTTATTATTATTATAATACTGCAGATTGTATGCATTTATACGATTAAATGTGAAATATACGTATAGAGAGATATGAAATATAAAAAGTCAATTGTGTATCACAATACTTCTTTGATGATGGAGATCTACTTAAATTATATTTTTTAAATTGTTATTAAAATTCTTTTATTCCGCACAAAAATATGCAGTCTGGTTATTATTAATTTATGTGAAAAGCATCCATAATTTTGTGCTATAGACTTCATTTAATGATAATTCAATGTTTTTAAGCCAGATCCAAAGATGCGATAAAAGTATTAAGAACGCTTTACAGATTTTCTGTTATTTTATAAATGTCAGGATGATTCACCGGTTTTGGAAGTAATAGTTCTATAGCTCACTCATCCTGTTCTTTCGAAGGAAACAGAAACATATTTTCCGCTACCGCATGTAACGTGCAATCAACTTCTCCATTATTAATACAATGCGATCCCGAAGCGACGCGATAGATATTTGCGTACAACCGCGCGCGCAACTAGGCCCTGCGGAAATTATCGCTAATTAGATTCATCCGAATCGTTGATCGCGCGTTATCAGTACCGCGGTGCGGCCAGAAATTATTGACGCATACGCCGTCGGGAGAGAAAATCGCTCGAGACCGCCACCGGATCCAGAGTTGCCATCTTTCCAATTTAGATTCAGAGACTTCAAACGTTAGAATCTTCTCTAAATAAAGATATTGATTAAGAGGTTCAATGGAAAGATCAATATATGGTTCTAAATATATTTTTAAAGAAATTAGAAAGATTCATGTCAAAAATGAAATCNGTTATTATTAATTTATGTGAAAAGCATCCATAATTTTGTGCTACAGACTTCATTTAATAATAATTCAATATTTGTAAGCCAGATCTAAAGATGCGACAAAAGTATTAAGAACGCTTTACAGATTTTCTGTTATTTTATAAATGTCAGGATGATTCACCGGTTTTGGAAGTAATAGTTCTATAGCTCACTCATCCTGTTCTTTCGAAGGAAACAGAAACATATTTTCCGCTACCGCATGTAACGTGCAATCAACTTCTCCATTATTAATACAATGCGATCCCGAAGCGACGCGATAGATATTTGCGTACAACCGCGCGCGCAACTAGGCCCTGCGGAAATTATCGCTAATTAGATTCATCCGAATCGTTGATCGCGCGTTATCAGTACCGCGGTGCGGCCAGAAATTATTGACGCATACGCCGTCGGGAGAGAAAATCGCTCGAGACCGCCACCGGATCCAGAGTTGCCATCTTTCCAATTTAGATTCAGAGACTTCAAACGTTAGAATCTTCTCTAAATAAAGATATTGATTAAGAGGTTCAATGGAAAGATCAATATATGGTTCTAAATATATTTTTAAAGAAATTAGAAAGATTCATGTCAAAAATGAAATCCATTTATTATGAAAAATTTTTAATACAATTTGAAGCACTTTTTTAATAGTATAATTTCTACTGGTATAGTAATTGATGACAGTAATAATTATTATAAATCGATATTAAAAACTTAAACATTAAACAAAATTAATACACGTCGAACGAAATTAGTTAATTATACTCGGTTTAATTATTTTTTTTATACGTTATTGGATTTTTATTCGAGTCTTCGGATCGCAGTTTATCACGTTCCGTGTTTTATTATCATGACAAGCCTATTGGTGGCAACCCTGACCGGAAGTGCGGAAAAGCTCACTGCCAGGGGCGGAACGAACATCGCATCGGCAACGTGTCGCCGGTAGATTTCCCTGCGGACTCTAATCAAGCATCGGCATCGAAGAGTAGCGGCCGTGTTCGCCCGAGATCGTTAGTACCAGCATCGCACGAGTATGTATAATACATGGTATCGACGAGATCATTTATTAGCCGAGCCATCGGAAATCCTGCTTTTTCCACCACCGGCGAATGAAGAGAGTCTGAATTGTTTTTTTCGTTACGATTTTTTTTTTTAGCCAATTTCAAATAAAAATCTTAACTACGTATACAGTCGATTATAGTAATTTGTTTTTTCAATCCATATAAGACAATAATGTAAGTTGTATAGAATATAGTGACTCACGAAATTGATAGAATAATTTTTTTAATATTACGTCAAACAATTTAAAGTATATTATTGAGATGTTCGATGGCTAACCATTTATTACAATATTGACTATCTCTAGTTTTAAGAAATCATCTTCGAGTACAAAAATAACTTAGTTACTATGATAGCTCTGAGGTTCATAATCAACCCTGACTCAATCAAAGCCAGACTCTCCCTCAATCTTGAAGATACATATACATACATATATGTATGTATACCCGCGATTACCTAAACGAATCAGATTCTGACTGGACTCCGAAGCAACCACTGTTCGCTAGAATTCCTCACAATTGTATAGTATATACTTGAAAATATAAACATCTTGATTACCGAAACTTATTTCCACACGAATTCCGAATACGACGCAACATAATGTGTACCAAAAGTGTGTGAAAAAAATTGCTACTCATCGAAAAGAACTACGAACAAATCGCTTTTACACATTACATAGCAAACTAAGTCTTGTAGGATTGCACAGAAAATTATGTTTGTTCCGATATTGAGAAAGCTATTGCTTCTTAAAAGGCGTGTAATCAATTTCGTGAGTCACTATACGTTTCCTTAGTTCATGGGATACAATGTAGACTGAAGGAAATTGAAACTTGCCAGAGCTTTAATCTCCCAGTCTTAAGTATAAAATTAACGTACTGATTGACGGGAGAACGGTCTCCTATTCGTCTTTCACGGACCTACGTCATTCGAACGCCGATACTCCGTTTCCCGTTTCAGGAAGGGCAATGCATAATTCGTAGCCTCGAACGACGAACGTTTCACGCGCCGAGCGTTACGAGAACATAATCCGGAGTCCAATTAAGGATAATTACGACGTCAATTGGGAATTCCTAATGACGAGCGAGGTGATCAACGGGGTACGCTCTACTGGTTCCCGCATCATTTTTGTAGACGCGAACTAATTCGGAGCGAAAATTAAATGAGGTTCGCTGAGATTATAATGATGCTTGGCTTTAAGATTTCGATGTTCCACTTCATATTTTGATATTTTAATTAGAGCTCCCAATTCGATTTTGTCATGACACTATTGACACCGAACATGTTTAATACGATTAATCATTGATTAAATACTGTCTGTAAAAAAACGTGTCTTAGTTATCAAACTCCTGACTTCTCTTCACGTAAATATATAAATGGTTTCATAACAGGCCAGGGTTTCTGTATTTCGACAAGTACGCACAGTGCTGGATGTTTACCATTATTGCGACAATTAAATACTAGATGGACACCAACGACGTCGCTAATTGCGCTTATCTCTATTGACGCAATTGTGACGATATCGAATAACAGGCATTTACTTTAATAATCGTTATTACCGCGTCAATAACGAGTTCACGCAGGTAAATTGATTTCGACGACGAGAATAGTTTATTCGAATTTACACAGCGCGGTTTACTCGCTGCTAACGCCAGGCTGGATTCACGCACATAATCACCTCACTTTCTTCGTCCAATGCCCGTTCGCTCGATTTTGAATTTCTAGCTGGATAGTTCGCGTGATCACTACGACCAGATACACAGCCGTCCAACGGGTTGTTGATTATTCCCATAGATTATAATTCGGCCGTTGCTACACACGGAAATACATGAATATTGCGCGCAAGAGATTAATAAATTACGTATTAACTGTTCATTTCAATCTGCACGGTGCGCTAGCATGCGTGTGGTAATTGTGCAATCGTTTAACGTTTCCTGCGTTTCTGTTAACCAAAATTCGTACCGTGCACATGATATTTCATTTACAAAGAGAACGAGTTACCTACGTATGCGTACGTCTTGCACGCAGTACGTGTGGTTCGTGAAACAGTTGCCGATCGTATAATTAAATTGCACAGAAGAAAACCAGTTCAATCTAAGTTATTAACTCTTATTGGAATCTGATGTCAAGTCGATAAGTTGAATGTCCCAATTCATCAATTTTACAGAAATAATTGATTGTAAAGGATTTCGCAAACTTACGTATACATTTAAGTCTAAGTTATTAACGCTTATTTCTTCATAGACTAAGAATGAATCTGATATCCGATCAATAAGCTAAATGTCTCAAATCATCAATTCTATAGGAATAATTCATGGTAAATGATTTTTTATGAGAGTATATTAAATTTCACAAGTAACAGTACTTTTCATTATAAATGATTTCGTAATCAGTACTATAATGTTTATTCTAGCCTTGTACAAAATAAACAGATATGTACTTTATCTTTCTTTGGTGTACAATCACATTTAAATATCAATAATTTTGAAACATTTAAAACATTTTTATGTTCAATTAATATTGAAATCATGCTTAGCCAAGTAGAAATTATACCAAATTAACCCAAAGAAATATTAATGAAGTGACAAAGTAAAAAGGAACAGTTTTTCGTTACAACCTGCCCATAATAAGTACATGGATCGACATTGCCGGTAGATAAAAAATGTCGAAAATTCGTCAGCATATTTGTAAGTGTCTACGAGGTAACGCGAGCCCGCCCATCCACCGTTCGGCGGACTTGCGAATAAATCAAAGTTACCCTGACCGCCAACCCTTCACGTTCCAGTTTACCCCGGCTTTCACCCTAACACTCTCGGTTGCTCGTACGACAGTTCACCGCGATTCGTCAATGCTCAAAGCACAGCTCTGCCGCCATTCGTCAATTTAATACCACGCAGTCGATAAACCGTGGCGGTCGTGGATTTTATTCAAACAGCCATAATGCTTTTGATTACATTCGCGACGCACCTATTATATTGAAATTGATCGTCCAAATTGAATGAAAAGTCTGCGCTCAATGAGAGCACCGTAGATTACTCCCCTTTCCATATACATGGACGTAACGTTTCTTTTCATAGACCCCTGTTTCATTTCAATGACACGGCAAATTTATGTCAATTTATAATAACGCGTTGAAAGGGCGGATCTGCCTGAAAATAGTTAAAGATAAAACCAGGTAATGCGAGGGTACACGTATAGGTGGATTAGAAAAGTAGGTTGATGTTGACGTCTCGACGAATGGGGTCATTTGTAGGAACGAGTATTGCAGGGCTGGCCACCAACCGCCTAGACACAACTAGAGAAGTGATTTGCACGATGTGATTCAAAGGTCGAGCGATGATGCTCAAGATTAGTTACCTGCCAGTACATAATTTCCCCTAGTTTCTATTAAATCAAGCAACTGTAATTCACCAAAATTCACTGTCGACTTATCAGGAATATCTACACCTTTTGTGTTTACAGAGATTTAACTGGAATAGATGTTTCTTTACTACATGTGTCTATCAGGCAGAGGATCATTTTAAAACTTACAATTAGGTACATCCAAATTTTCTATGAATATATAAAAGCAGGGTCAGGGTCTGTATTCTCTTATTGGGCCCCGAAACTTTCTTAAGAAAGGCTCTGCTTC